>NC_042977.1:38429702-38472202 GCF_901001165.1 Salmo trutta
TGGACGACTGACGGACTAGAACACAAACACACAACACAGGACTCTACACACGTTAGTAAAAATGTAGTATCGCAGTGTGTACCCACCACACCATGAAGGCTCTGGTTTACACATTCTACCTACGGAGAGAATTGTTTAGGACAAATCAAGAACAGCTAAAATTGTTTTTATCTCAGAGCCGATTCTTATGGTCACAGGTACAACATTGAAAACTACAGTTTGGCCTCTGCCCACTGGGGTGGCACTGTTTACAGGTCATGCCCCAGCCTCTCGATTTCGTCAATGAGGAAGTCGATGTCTGACTGGAGGGCTGCGGGGTTGGAGACGACCATGCGGAAGAAATTGACCTTCTGGCCCTGAGGCTGGTAGCCCACCATGGTCGTCCCTGACTCCATCATCATTGCCTTGATCTTGGGCGCCACCTGAAACATGGGAGGGGAATTGAACATATTTAGAACTCTGAGATAATGTTTCTAGAAAATTTGAAAAGTTCGAATATTGTATAACACTTACCTTGTGAAGTTTCTCTCGATACTCCTCACTGTTGTGTTCCAAGCCTCTCAGACTGGGTGGGATGTACCAGAAACAGACGTTGGTGTGCTGGGGCTATGGAGAGAACACACACATTTGGAATAGTTGGACCTATGGAACTACAAAAGGAGGGAAAGAAGGATGGAAGGAGGGATGACTGAGGGGCGAGAGGATAGAGACCAGTAGCTTACCACTCCCTGGAACACCATCTCGTATCCCTGTCTGTTTCTGATCTTGTCGTAGAGGTACTGAGACAGGTCCAGACACTTGTCAATGTGCTGCTCAAACCCTATAGTGCCCTGTGGAAGAAGGAGAATATTACAAACCCTATAGTGCCCTGTGGAAGAAGGAGAATATTACAAACCCTATAGTGCCCTGTGGAAGAAGGAGAATATTACAAACCCTATAGTGCCCTGTGGAAGAAGGAGAATATTACAAACCCTATAGTGCCCTGTGGAAGAAGGAGAATATTACAAACCCTATAGTGCCCTGTGGAAGAAGGAGAATATTACAATGATTTATTAGGGATGAAATTACAGATGTGCCAGCTGGGGACTGCAGGGCATCCCTATAAGTGTGGAAACCCCATTGTGGTCTGGGCCTATACTGTATGTAAATAGAAGGCTGTATATGACCTACACGAGCTCACCTTGGCCTTCCACATGAGCCAGAACTTGAAGATGTCAACGTGTCGGCCACACTGGATGGCCTTGTCTCCCGTGTCATAGCTGACATCATACTGTTTATCGGGCTGGAACAGGTACCCAGCACACATCGAATTACAGCCTTCCAGAATACCCTACCCACAGAGAGAGAGCAGGGTTAAAGAGTGTGTGTGTGTGTGTGTGTGTGTGTGTGTGTGTGTGTGTGTGTGTGTGTGTGTGTGTGTGTGTGTGTGTGTGTGTGTGTCAGGAGGATGATAATAATGTCTGGAGCAGAGTAAACGGAATAGCATCAAACACCTGGAAACCTTGTGTCTGATGTATTTAATACCATTCCACTGATTCCACTCTGGTTATTACCACAAACCCATCCTCCCCAATGAAGGTGCCACCAACCTCCTGTGGTGTGTGTGTGTGTGTGTGTGTGTGTGTGTGTGTGTGTGTGGTTCCTCACCTTTTCTCTGACTAGGATGGCGGAGCACTGTAGAGGCACTCCCATCATCTTGTGAGGATTCCACGTGACAGAGTTAGCCCTGAGAGAGGAAATGCAGCCGTTAGTGTGTGTGTGTGCGTGTGTGTGTGTGTGTGTGTGTGTGTGTGTGTGTGTCTGTGTGTTAAACAAACAAAATTTGACCAACTGGGAACATTTTGTTTATCACCACGAGGTCAAATGCTATTTCTAGGGGGTTTAGGGTTCAGGTTAGAATTAGGTTTAGGGTTAGGTTTAGAAGATAGGGTTAGTTTTAGGGTTAGGGTTAGGAGCTAGGGTTAGGGTTAAGGTTAGGTTTTTGGGTTAAGGTTAGGGTACGAGTATGGGTTAGGGTTAGGTTTAGGGTTAGGATTTTCAATGGGACTGAATTGTGTGTCCCCACAAGGTTAGCTGTACAAGACTGTGTGTGTGTGTGTCAGTACCTCTCTACTCCGCTGAACTTATGGCGATGCTTCCTGGACATTAGAAGACCCCCTCCCCATGCACCCTGGAGAAAGAACACATAAACCATTAGATCAATAGGACAAAACAATATTTTCCCGAAACACACACACACACACACACACACACACACACACACAGTCCTCACGTCTACGTGCAGCCACATGTCGTATTTTTCACAGATGTCAGCGATCTCATTGATGGGGTCAAATGCTCCGTAGACTGTAGAACCAGCTGTAGCATTCACAAACAGAGGATGGTAACCCTGGAGGAACACAATATCACAGAAGTCACATTGGGATGTAAGCTTTCGTGTGAGAAACAGAGAGAGATAGAGAGGGAGAGACAGAAAGAGAGAGCGAGAGAGAGAGGGAGCGAGATAGAGAGATAGAGAGATACAGAGACAGAGAGAGAGAGAGAGAGAGAGAGAGGCAGAGAGCGAGAGAAGGGGAGGAGAGAGAGAGAGACTCACCTTCTGCTTGACATCGAGGATCTTAGCTTCTAGATCAGCAGGAATAACTCTCCCCCTGAGAAAGAGCAGGAACAGAGAATCAGCTGATCCATCTTAATGTACACTGTCGTTCAAAAGTTAGGGGTTACGTCGAAATGTCCTTGTTTGTGAAAGAAAAGTATATTTTTTGTCCATTAAAATAACATCAATTTGATCAGAAATACAGTGTAGACATTGTTAATGTTGTAAATGACTGTTGTAGCTGGAAACGGCTGATTGTTAATGGAATATCTACATAGGCGCACAGAGGCCCATTATCAGCAACCATCACTCCTGTGTTCCAATGGCATGTTGTGTTAGCTAATCCAAATGTATTATTTTAAAAGGCTAATTGATCATTAGAAAACCCTTTTGCAATTATGTTAGCACAGTTGAAAACTGTTGTTCTGATTAAAAAATCAATAAAACTGGCTTTCTTCAGACTAGTTGAGTATCTGGAGCATCAGCATTTGTTGGTTCGATTACAGGCTCAAAATGGCCAGAACAAAGAACTTTCTTCTGAAACTCGTCAGTCTTTTCTTGTTCTGAGAAATGAAGGTGATTCCATGTGAGAAATTGCCAAGAAACTGAAGATCTCGTACAACGCAAATAGTACCCGCAAAACACCAGTCTCAACGTCAACAGTGAAGAGGCGACTCCGGGATGCTGGCCTTCTAGGCAGAGTTGCAAAGAAAAAGCCATATCTCAGATTGGCCAATAAAAATAAAAGATTAAGATGGGTAAAAGGACACAGACACTGGACAGAGGAACTTTGCCTAGAAGGCCAGCATCCCGGAGTCGCCTCTTCACTGTTGACGTTGAGCCTGGTGTTTTGTGGGTACTATTTAATGAAGCTGCCAGTTGAGGACTTGTGAGGCGTCTGTTTCTCAAACTAGACATTCTAATGTACTTGTCCTCTCACTCCTCTTTCTATTCTGGTTAGAGCCAGTTTGCACTGTTCATTGAAGGGAGTAGTACACAGCGTTGTACGAGATCTTCAGTTTCTTGGCAGTTTCTCACATGGTCATGTTTGTGTGTGTGTAGTTCTAGTGTACCTCTCATCTGTGCTCAGCAGGACCACGTTCTCAGAGCCAAAGCCCAGAGCTGCCCCGGCTTTCTTGATAGAGTAGTGGCTCTGTAGGAATACAGGAAAATACCGGTACATAAACAACTTAAAACCTTAATTTCTTCAAATGTGTTTGTGCGTGTGTGGCTGTGTGTGAGTGCATGACATACATGTTCTGATGTGAAGAGCACCAGGCGGGGAGCGGCAGACATGCCCTTGGTCTTGACCTCTGGGAAGTACTTGTAGCGAGCAATCATCACACTGTACATGTTAGAGATGGCGCCCCCTGTGGACAGAGAGGGAATGACTGGTCAGCCCATGACTGGGACAGCAACTAGTCCAACACAGAGAGATAGAACCAGGGGGTAGGAACAGAATCGAAAACAGGTATGAAAGTGATCTATACTGCTCCTGAACAGAACAGTTATTGTAAAAGCATGTGAATCAGTTAATAACATTTTTTTAGCATTCTGGATTTTTTTTCCAGTCGCACAAAAAAACGTAACAAAGCACCTATGCAAAGCCCTCACTCTTATTCTAGTGTATGCCCATCTGCCAGCTGAAAATCTTTGCCACCGTGAGTGCGTGTAGGCTATCGTGATTCAGAATATAGGGAGAGAGATTTTTAATTAGTGAAGAATGTATACATATTTCCAACGCTAGTTAAGGATACTATAGTTATTACGTTTCACATTGGATTTATTAACTACAAAAGGTAAGACGTGTTTTTATAAAAATTCTGGTGTCGCTCTGCACAAACAAGCTTGTTAGCTAACTAGCTCATTTTGGGTCGAACGTTAAACCAACTCTCTGGAGTTTAAAGACGTTCAAAGTTCCTTCATAGAAGCTGGTCCTCCGTAGGTATAATTCTGTGGTCCTAATTCGAATAATGCATGTCATAACAAAAAGAAAGACTCCTCCTCCACCCGCAAAATTTCATTCGCATCTCGTACCCTATACTTGTCTGTCGAATGCATGTAAACAACTATAGCTTTTCCTGCTCCACAGCAAGCTGCTCTATTGGTGAAGTAATTTAATGTCAAGCTAAATGTAAAAAGAAAAATGTTTATTTCAGAGGTTTAAAAAGGAACAGAAAGGAAGAATATAAACAGTTACCTTTTGGGGGGTTGGAACCGATTCAGAACTTTACTTTCCTGGTTGGAACAGTGGAACGGAACTCAATAAATAATGGTTCTGTTCAGAATGGAAACGATTGGAAAATATTTTGGGTTCCAACCCCTGGACAGAACAACCTCATATTTGCACTATACAATGACACATTTCCACATGAGAGGACAATAAAAGGTATAGGCCGTCATTGTAAATAAGAATTTGTTTTTAACTGACTTGCCTAGTTAAATAAAGGTTAAATAAATACAAATAAATAAAATCAAGTCATATTGTACGTTATCAATTGAATATTGTAAAGGTATGAAACGGTACTGGACATGTAGTAACACACATGCCGGCCTCCCTTGTAAAATAGACCTTGTTGTCAATGGGACTCCCTGCTACAATAAAGCTGTGGAAACAAACATAACACACGCACATAGACCCGAACACAGCGACTCTCTCTTCTACATACCTGGTGAGAATATGCCGTCCCCCTCTCCCGAGGGCCAGCCAATCATCTCTCTCATCTTCTTCAACGTCAGCTGCTCCATCAGGACAAACACTGGAGCGATCTCATAGGTGAACCTGCCAATCAATATATAAATCCATAAATCAATCAATCCATACATACAGTTGAAGTCGGAAGTTTACATACACTTAGGTTGGAGTCAATAAAACTTGTTTTTCAACAACTCCACAAATTTCTTGTTAATAACAAACTATAGTTTTGGCAAGTCGGTTAGGACATCTACTTTGTGCATGACACAAGTCATTTTTCCAACAATTGTTTATAGACAGATTATTTCACTTCTAATTCACTGTATCACAATTCCAGTGGGTCAGAAGTTTACATACACTAAGTTGACTGTGCCTTTAAACAGCTTGGAAAATTCAAAAAAATTATTTCATGGCTTTAGAAGCTCCTGATAGGCTAATTGACATCATTTGAGTCAATTGGAGGTGTACCTGTGGATGTATTTCAAGGCCTACCTTCAAACTCAGTGCCTCTTTGCTTGACATAATGAGAAAATCAAAAGAAATCAGCCCAAAAATTGTAGACCTCCACAAGTCTGGTTCATCCTTGGGAGCAATTTACAAACGCCTGAAGGTACCACGTTTATCTATACAAACAATAGTACGCAAGTATAAACACCATGGGACCAAGCAGCCGTCATAGCGCTCAGGAAGGAGACGCGTTCTTTGGTGCGAAAGGTTCAAATCAATTCCAGAACAACAGCAATGGACCTTGTGAAGATGCTGGAGGAAACAGGTACAAAAGTATCTATATCCACAGTAAAACGAGTCCTATATATCGACATAACCTGAAAGGCCGCTCAGCAAGGAAGAAGCCACTGCTCCAAAACCGCCACAAAAAAGCCAGACTACGGTTTGCAACTGCACATGAGGACAAAGATTGTACTTTTTGGAGAAATGTCCTCTGGTCTGATGAAACAAAAATAGAACTGTTTGGCCACAATGACCATTGTTATGATTGGAGGAAAAAGGGGGAGGCTTGCAAGCCGAAGAACACCATCCCAACCGTGAAGCATGGGGGTGGCAGCATCATGCTGTGGGGGTGCTTTGCTGCAGGAGGGACTGGGGCACTTCACAAAAATAGATGGCATCATGAGGCAGGAAAATGATGTGGCTATATTGAAGCAACATCTCAAGACATCAATCAGGAAGCTTGGTCATAAATGGGTCTTCCAAATGGACAAGGACCCCAAGCATACTTCCAAAGTTGTGTCAAAAGGGCTTAAGGACAACAAAGTCAAGGTATTGGAGTGGCCATCACAAAGCCCTGACCTCAATCCTACAGAAAATTTGTGGGCAGAACTGAAAAAGTGTGTGTGAGCAAGGAGGCCTACAAACCTGACTCAGTTACACCAGCTCTGTCAGGAGGAATGGGCCAAAATTCACCCAATTTATTGTGTGAAGCTTATGGAAGATTACCTGAAATGTTTGACCCAAGTTAAACAATTTAAAGACAATGCTACCAAATACTAATTGAGTGTATGTAAACTTCTGACCCACTGGAAATGTGATGAAATAAATAAAAGCTGAAATAAATCATTCTCTCTACTATTATTCTGACATTTCACATTCTTTAAATAAAGTGGTGATCCTAACTGGCCTAAAACAAGGAATTTTTACCAGGATTAAATGTCAGGAATTGTGAAAAACTGAGTTTAAATGTATTTGGCTAAGGTGTATGTAAACTTCTGACTTCAACTGTACATCTATCGATTCACTCAAAACATTGTATGTTGTAAACACAAACATTTATTGACAATTGCAACATTTTGCTTAAAATGTTTCAGTCACATAGACCTTTGATCCTTCTCCTACACACATGCTATCTAGCTAAGACTTTACTTCAGGTGAAGAAAAGTAAAAAATATTTGGATGTTATTTTTGCATGGTTAAGCTAAGCTGAGAACCCAGAGCTCCATTAAATTAGCCACACACGCACACGCACATGCACACAATTCTTCTGACAGAGTTGAATTAATTAAAATCTGTCTGATGTGAGATAGAGAGCAGACATTCATATTCAAATCCCTATAAAGTTTCAGTCAACGTTTAATTAAAGCACACAGAACTCTGATAGCTATCTGTCAATTCTGTCAATCTCAATGGAGGCTTTTGATGCGACCAGCTGAAGGGTGTGTGTGTGTGTGTGTGTGTGTGTGTGTGTGTGTGTGTGTGTGTGTGTGTGTGTGTGTGTGTGTGTGTGTGTGTGTCTGTGTCTGTGTGTGTGTGTGTGTGTGTGTGTGTGTGTGTGTGTGTGTGTGTGTGTGTGGAGGGAAGGGAAGGGGAGGGTTTCTGTTGGGGAGAGATAAGAAAGCTCAAATCTATTTCCTGCTTCAGAGAGTGGAAAGAGAGAAAGAGAGAATGAAGGAAAGAGAGAGGGACCACCGATGCGGAACCAATGGAATGGAGAGAAAAGGATGGCAAGAAGCAGACGAAGGGACAGAGGGAGAGAGGAGAAGGAGAGGATAATAGAGAAGCTTTTATTTCGATCTCTATTGAATGTTGTGGTTTTATAATTTCATCATTTCAGAAAGATAGGGCAAATAGTCTTCAGGTTGGGTGTTACATACGTACAGTATGTGTTTGTGATTTGTGTGAATTTTGGGGCCCTAAGGCTATGTCCCTGTGATGCATGACCCCCCCGTTGTGTAACAAAGACAGTTACACAACAGACACACATCCCCCATTCTACCCTTCGCAGCCCCCCCACCCCCACCCCCACCCCCCTCCTCTCAACTGGGGACAGGGAAAGCAGCACTGATGGAGAGATACACACAGAAGAGAGGAGGAGGAGAGAGGGGAAGGGGAACGAGACATGAATGAGAGAGGAGTGGAAGACAGTCTGGAGCAGCCACCCTGGGGAGGGTTTGATTAGAACATGAAGTACCATTCAATACGCCAGCACAGATTATGACTGATGGGCCCTAATTACACACACACACAGACACACACACACACGCACACGCACACGCACACACACTGTCACCGACATGGACTGATTTAAAAGCATGTATTTTGTGCTGTAGCAGTACTATAATATATATACTAAAGGTATCAATGACCTAGATTAAACACTAAGACTAAATGTTATAACCATGTTACAAAATGTTACTGTAGAAAAACATACTATTTGACTTATTTCCAAGCAGAGCATCAGCTTATATAAGGAAGACAGCATATTTTACAGATCTACCGATTTCGGCTGAGACCAAGGGAGAATCTTTTAGAAATCACTGTCCTTTCTTCTCTTCTCGGGCAATAATAGCTATAATGGCGATCATTATCACAATCACAGCCAATCATTGGTCTTTTCAGGGTGAAAATTACCCTTCAGTCACCTGCCTGTCCCATGGGACAGCCCTTAAATGCCCTTATTATAATCATCAAGGGCACTCTCCCCAACCCATACCCCCTAAGTGACTCTGAGAATCATTGTGTCACTCGTGTGCATGTGTGTGTGTGAGTGTGTGTGTGCGCTTGTGCGAGTGTGGGAGAGAGCCAGTCCGTACCCACAGGGACAATAGAGCCAGAATGAGTCCTCCACAGGGAGCCGGGGCAGGCAGTCGCTGAGTGTGACAGGGTTTTCAGTGCCGCCGGGCGGCCATTGTGTGTCAGTGTGGGGCCCAGCTGGGCTATCTGCTAAGACCAGCTCACAATGAGCCTGCCGTCAATGGGGCGTTAACACTATCTGTTGAATCTGGGCCAGGCTGAACTGGTGTGCGTGTGAGTGTGTATGAATATGACTGGGTGTGTGTGCAGATGAGTGTGTGTGCGTCACACTTTCGTGTCCCTGTTCTCTCTTTCAGGGCATGGTTCCAATGTTCCAACAGAAAGATGATATCGAGTTTTCCTAGCAGGATGATTGGCTAAGCTAATTTTTAAGAAAGAAGTCTCTCCTTTTAATCTTGTTCTGTCACTATCTTGTTTTATTAACATGTGTTTTGACACTGGATTGTCTGGGATCTCTCTTGTAGTCATGTACAGAGCCTTGCAAAAGTATTCACCCCCTTGGCGTTTTTCTTATTTTGATGCATTACAACCTGTAATTTAAATTGATTTTTATTTGGATTTCATGTAATGGACATACACAAAATAGTCCAAATTGGTGAAGTGAAATAAAAAATTACTTGTTTCAAAGAAAATGTAAAAATGTAAAACTGAAAAGTGGTGGGTGCATATGTATTCACCCCTTTGCTATGAAGCCCCTAAATAAGATCTGGTGCAACCAATTACCTTCAGAAGTCACATAATTTGTTAAATAAAGTCCACCTGTGTGCAATCTAAGTGTCACATGATCTGTCACAGGATCTCAGTATATATACACTTGTTCTGAAAGGCCCCAGCAAGGGGCACCACCAAGCAAGCGGCACTATGAAGACCAAGGAGCTCTCCAAACAGGTCAGGGACAAAGTTGTGGAGAAGTACAGATCAGGGTTGGGTTATAAAAAAATATCAGAAACTTTGAATATCCCACGGAGCACCATTAAATCCATTATTAAAAAATTTAAAGAATATGGCACCACAACAAATCTACCAAGAGCGGGCCGCCCATCAAAACTCACGGACCAGGCAAGGAGGGCATTAATCAGAGCCAACAAAGAGACCAAAAATAACCCTGAAGGAGCTGCAAATCTCCACAGAAGACATTGGAGTATCTGTCCATACTATATGTTACAGAACTGGGCTTTACAGAAGAGTGGCGTTTGGTGATCGCCAAAAGGCATGTGGGAGACTCCCCAAAAGATATGGAAGAAGGTACTCTGGCCAGACGAGACAAAATTTAGCTTTTTGGCCATCAAGGAAAATGCTATGTCTGGCACAAACCCAACACCTCTCATCACCCTGAGAACACCATCCCACAGTGAAGCATGGTGGTGGCAGCATCATGCTGGTGGGATGTTTTTCATCAGCAGGGACTGGGAAACTGGTCAGAATTGAAGGAATGATGGATGGCGCTAAATACAGGGAAATTCTTGAGGGAAACCTGTTTCAGTCTTCCAGAGATTTGTGACTAGGATGGAAGTTCACCTTCCAGCAGGACAATGACCCTAAGCATACTGCTAAAGCAACACTCGAGTGGTTTAAGGGGAAACATTTAAATGTCTTGGAATGGCCTAGTCAAAGCCCAGACCTCAATCCAATTGAGAATATGTGGTATGACTTAAACTTCTTAGGGATCAGGCCCCTTTTTCTCCATTTCCGCCTGAATGACGTGCCCAAAGCAAACTGCCTGTAGCTCAGGCCCTGAAGCCAGGATATGCATATTATTGGTACCATTGGAAAGAAAACACTTTGAAGTTTGTAGAAATGTTAAAATAATATAGGATAATATAACACAATAGATATGGTAGGAGAAAATACAAAGAAAAACCAACCTGAATGTATTTATTTTTTGTTGAGAGAACATTCTCTTAGAAATGCAAGAGAAAGCTAATATTGTAAAATAGGTCCCTTCCACAGGGTGTCAGCAGTCTATATTCAAAGTTTCAGGCTTGTAACTTCAAAAACAAATAAAAAATAAGAGTCTTTGTATGAGGACACAGTCTTGAAAATCCGTGTCTTCGCGCGCCATGATGAAGTTGCTCACCTGCTAAAATCAGTTTCCTATTGAACATACTTATTTACGAAAGATATATTATAGTTTTATTACATTTTAGGGTGTCTGAGGAGTAAATGCAAACGTATTTTGATTTGTTGAAACAAAGTTTAGGGGTAGCTTTTCGGATTCCTTTCTCTGCAAGTTGAACGAGTGGACTACTCAAATCGATGGCGCCAACTATACAGACTTTTTGGGATATAAAAAAGGATTTTATCTAACAAAACGACACTACATGTTATCTCTGGGACCCTTTGGATGAGAAATCAGAGGAAGATTTTCAAAAAGTAAGTGAATATTTCATCTTTATATGTGAATATATGAAACCTGTGCCGGTGGAAAAGTATTTGGATCTGGGGCGCCGTCCTGAAACAATCGCATGGCATGTTTTCGCTGTAATAGCTACTGTAAATGGGACAGTGCAGTTCGATTAACAAGAATTTAAGCTTTCAGCCGATATAAGACACTTATATGTACCTAAATGTTTAACCGCTATAATAACTATTAGAATTTCTTTGAATTACGCGCCCTCCAGTTTCCCCCGGAATTTGATCCGCTAGCGGGACACCGATCCTTAAGAAGTTTTTAAAGATTGCTGTATACCAGCGGAACCCATCCATGGGGGTGGGGGTGGCGGGGGGAGTTTTCTGTTTTATTTTTTGGTCTTATTTCTTGTTTGTTTCACAATCAAAAAATACTTTGCACCTTCAAAGTGGTAGGCATGTTGTGTAAATCAAATAATACAACCCCCCCAAAACTCCATTTTAATTCCAGGTTGTAAGGCAACAAAGTAGGCAAATTTACAAGAATACTTTTGCAAGCCACTGTATTGTGTGTGTGTGTCTGGTCTCTTGTCTTGTGTTGTTATTCATTTGGTGTCTCATAGATAGTCCTGTATTGTGTTGTTGTTATTCATTTTGGTCTCTCATAAGTAGTCATGTCTTGTGTTGTTGTTATTCATTTGGTCTCTCATTGATAGTCATGTATTGTGTTGTTGATACTCATTTGGTCTCTCATAGATAGTCCTGTGTTGTTGTTGTTATTAATTTGATCTCTCATCGATAGTCCTGTGTTGTTGTTATTCATTTGGTCTCTCATAGTCCTGTCTTGTGTTATTTACACGTTTTTCCTCTCTTCCTGTGTTGTTGTTATGGTCTTTCTTGAAGTCCAGAGGGGTATTCCAGAAAGATGATTTAACAAATTCAGGATTTCCTGAACATATCCGGCTTTGTCTTAACCAGATGAGGGAGTCCAGGATTTATTGGTTCCAGATCGGCTGCTTCCCCTTTAAGCAATTAGGCTAAGAGAAGCGCAGATTGGTTGATCTGACAACTGGCGTGAGCACGCAACATTCAAAAAGATCCACATGTCGATGACAGAGAAAACAATAGATATGGAGTCAAAAGACAGAGACCAAAATTTCACTACTCTAGAACAAGAAACAATTGTAACAAAATACAACAAATATGTTCCATTTACAAAAAAAAGGTATTACATCCGCCGTCGCAAAAGCCAGAGAGGGAGCCTGGCAGAAAATTGCAGACAGAATCAATGCGCAAGTGAAGTGGCGTGATTCTAATATCTAATAGGCCTAGCTTACACACATTGGTGAGTAGTAATAATGCTTTCACTTTATAGAGCACTTATTGTAATACTGGTGATATTAAGTGTCAAGGCTATGGCCTAATATGTATGTTGTAGTAGCCAATGTCACAATTGCAATGGTAGGCCCATTCCATAGCCATAGCCTATGTAGCCTATACTATACATCTCAGATAACACGCACACACCTACACACACATACACACCTACACTTACACACACACTCGCGCTCCTGTATGATGTGTCCTGTATGATGTGTCCTGTATCTGATGTTGTTTAGCTTTGCAGGGCTTCATAACCTCTATCAGATTAGACCACCATGACATGTAACACTGAGCTCTGATCAATATGCAATCTAACCAGCCCATGGGGCATGTGTGTGTGTCTGTCTGTGTGTGTATGTGTGTGTGTGTGTGCGTGAGTGTGTGTGTAGGTGTGTGCGTGTTATCCGAGATGTATGGTATTCAGGGCTGCTGTTCAATACACGGTTGGTACAGTGCCAAAAGCAGTCAGATGAAAAAACAAACATTTTATATAACAAGCCCATATGACAGTCATCTTAAACCTCTCTGACCTTGCCAATCAAAGGCCTTGGCCTTCATTCAACCCTAAGGTACTGTAACTGAGCAGATATGAGGAGAGCCACACTAACTGAGAACTAATGATTTGCTACATGGCGTAAATCCTTGAAATGTCAACAACAACCCACTGGGGCTTCCTCGCAAACTATAATCGCCATATTCCCTTTCCGACTGTATTGTTATACGAACAACAATCCTGAAAACGTTGGCTAGTCAGCACAGTGATGTCGACACACCTTTAGGCACACAAAAACAGCAGTGTATGACTCACATGTTGGTGTTGGCTGTGGAGGTGAGCCACTCCCCAGCCAGCCCAATGATGTCCAGCCCCGTGGACAGCTGGTTGAAGAACCGTGGATGACCTGGGACCGAGAGAGACAGAGATAAGAGATTCTATCTGAATGGGACTTTCCAAATGAAAATTAAACATAGTGGAATATTTGCAAGGTTTCTATAACCTTGTAAAAACACACATCTACTACAAGGGTTGAAACAGTGTGTGTTCTTTCCTGTAATGAAAACAAACCATTTGATATGAACTCAGACAGGTTATTTTCTGAAACTCCCACGTTCACTCTTTGCTGTATTCCTATTGGGACCTGAGATGCAGTGGAACATTTGCCTTCCAGGTACTAGATGGGGACACTGCACTTATCCACTGATAACAAGGTTACATGACATTTAGAGTAGGCTAGCCTAGATGCTCACAGAGCTTGAAGTTTATATTTGAATGAAATTCCCCAACAACAATCATCACCAGGCTACTAATATTGTATTTATGTCATCTAGCCCCCTAGACGAACGGACTGACTAACTAACTAAAGAGCGCAATATCAGAGATACGAAAGCGAAGTGGATTTGCTCCCGCGTGAAAGGCTATATTTCAGCACCGTGGACAGCGCCCGTGATAGCGTCATTGGAATGAAGGCATGAGACTCAACTTCCGTAGGCTAATTGATTCAGACAAACTCATAAATCGTGCGACAATGTTTTTTAAATGATCGTCACTTATTGTGTAAATGTTCAATGAATTAAGTTAAAGGTTTTTAGGAAGTAAACCCAAGGGACAGTTTGACTGTTGTCGTTGCTAACGGCTTGTAAAATCCCACGCAGGCTTGCATCCCCGCGGGCTGTACTTGGTTTAATAAAATCAGGGAAGGAGAATTACCAGGGGTACATACAATGACCCGTCATTGTGATTGGATGTTGCTGATCAAGGAAACAGCTTATGCTTAAATGGTTTTGTGTAGCATTCCATTTTGCTCAAGTGTTGTGAACACGAGCAGATCACTGTGATAAAGAGAACACAAATTGTATCCCAATAACGTCTGAAGAAATGTTCATATCTAAAAAGAAAAATACAACGGTGCGTTAAACATTTTTAGGAAGCCTAAAGAATATGGACATTTTTGTAGACTATATACCTACCGGTTGGTCAGGTTTCATGTAGACTAAGCTAACCATTTAAGCCTACAGCAATATTGGTTGTTTTGGATTGGAATGTATCCTAAAAAAGCAGAATGAAACGTCTTTGTTTCTCATGTAATTTCCTATCAAGGAAGGAGAGAAACAAAAGCATATCTTAATTATCTTTATATGCTAATGCTTTTTCCAATGGCAATAAAATGTTAGTCTGCCTGGCATGGTGTGAGAATTTGTATTTATTTATTTCACACTCATTTAAACTGCTCAAAGGAATAACTAAGGACGAAATTGCACAATTGGAAATATAAGAAATGCAAAGATTGGAAACGTAATTAATGCACACAAACTGTCCTGAAAGCATGAAAAGGAAACGTCTGGTTTAAAGCTGTAGTCTGTTTCATGTAACTTAGTTGTGGCCAGTTTAGTAGTCTATTGTATGTACCTGTTCGCACGCCGTACTTGAGCGTGTCCCTGCAGTCCACGAGGATCTGCTCGAGGGACTCTGGCTGGTCAGAGAGCTCGAGGTTGAATCCCTCCATGCCCTCGAGCAGCTGGTGAGGGTGGTGGAAGTCCAGAACCTTGGTGGAACGGTCAAACGTCTTCCTCACGTAGTTGGTGAGGATGTCCACAAGTTCCAACAAGAACTGCATAGTCGCCTCTTCTCCGTTTTTAGCGGGAAGTAAGTCTAGAACAATTACGGAAAAAAACATTTACAAAACGAAAATCGAAAGTACAAAAGGGGGTCTATAAATATAGGCCTAGGCTACAGTTCACTAAATGTTAGCAAATGTAAGAATTAGAAAACTAACGTGTAGGGTTATATTAAAAGTCTAGCAAGAATGAACTCGTTATCTCTCACCTCTCGCGAACATGTTGGAAAAATCGGTCTCAGTGCGGCGGAAACGGGCATCCCGGTCGCTGTTGTCACAAGAGTACAGGTTCTTCTGGCGTTCTGAGAGTGAGCCTGCGAGCCGGCCTTCCTCACCAAGACTGTTGTTCTTCTGCAGGAACCCTAGGGTGTTACACAGAGGGGCACGAGAAGGGGAACATGCTCGGTTACCACTGCCCAACATCGCTAGATAATAACCCGATAATAACTTGTATTCAGAGACCTGTGTTTATCTAGGTCTGTTACAAAGGCAACACATTATTTATGGTGTCCTCTCCCAGACTGCGCTTATAACCCCGGGTGGTGATCCCCACAGTGGGTGGGTTTTGGATCAATTTATGGAAGAGGGTAGTGTGTGTGTGTGTGTGTGTGTGTGTGTGTGTGTGTGTGTGTGTGTGTGTGTGTGTGTGTGTGTGTGTGTGTGTGTGTGTGTGTGTGTGTGTGTGTGTGTGTGTGTGTGTGTGTGTGTGTGTGTGTGTCTTGCCCTCAGGCTCACACGCCAGGCAGGCTCAGGCCCTACCCTGCCCGGTGACATCCACCCATAACCCAGTCATGCGAGAGCGAGAAATACCCAATTTATTCCAGCGGTGAATGTCCTGCTGTGCCCCCGGACTTTTCACGCCTGAGCGTGCAGGGACTGTGTGGAGGGCCCGGTGCAGCGTCCATGTCATTACCGACTCATAGAGCAGACATTATGGAGTGGGGTTAATGAAGGATGCGAGATATTTTACGGCCTCTGGATAGGCTAGTCTATTTTTAATGAAAGTCCGTGTCTATTAATAGCCCATTGATCTTAGAAAAAAAAACTATATAGAAAAACCTATAGCCTAGCAGGCTACCACAAGAGAAGGTCATTTTAGGCCTAATAATTATGGAAGTATTTAAACACTTATTTTCACATCATGCAGTTTTCAGTTAATTATTCTATGAAAATTTGAAATAAAAAATGTTTTTGCAATATCGAATAAGACAGAGAGCAGGCCCTCTCAAACTCTGTCTCTGTTTCAGAGCTCCTTTCATTAAAATGGATTCCGCTAATCTCGGTTGGCACATTGGGCACTGATTATCTCACGAGAGCAGCGGCCTCGAAAAAGCTACCGGTGGATATGGTTCTCGTTCATTTCCCCTCATCCACAGGACGTGTTTCTTTACTGATTGATAGGACCTGACAACTATTATGGGCTGTAAATCCACACTGACATAGAACAAAATCTAACACTCGGAACCATTTTATGATGACCATTGTCACTGTTCAGTTTTTTCCTCCTCACAAAATGTTTTTCAAACTCGAGCACTAAGCTATATTCCTTGTCAGCCAGAGGGGGTATTTATAGAAACGAAATAATGTCTTTATCATGCATAAAAGTACCCTATAAGCACTTAGCCCTATGTCCACATATTCAAATGATACGGTAGGCTATGTCAATTATTGGGCCTGATGCACAACGCACACAAATGTGAAAATGACTCATGGGCCCAAACCAATGTCCTCTATAAAACGAGTCAATCAGTTGATCGAATAAACATGTTTCTTCGTGCATTGTGGTGAATGATTTCGTTATTAAGGTTATGTTCAGGGTTATGAGGGTGGTTACATTGTGTTATTATTCTCTGGCTGGGGACGTCCTCCACATTAAGGGGCAGGTGCCCTACTTCTGTGGGCCCTCGGTACGAACTATAGGCCTGCATCGTAACTCTCGAGTTCAAATCAATTTATTTTAGGCTAATTACATCCCCTCTATGTATTTGGATTGAAGCCATGGTAACAATGCCTACATTTCCAATTAAATGACATTGACATTCTTGACATTATCAAATCCTGCCACAAAAAAATATATGTAGGTCTGACATCAGTGAAGGTAGGAAGGATTTTTTAAAGAAAGGATATTTTTCTCAATGTGTGAATGCTGACGTCAAACCAATCCTAGACGTATAGTGCCCAGGAAAACAGGTCGTCTAAGAATCCTGTTGGAAAAATACTGGATTCAATCGTTTCACCTTGGCTTGATTGGATAACAGAGACCTTATGGAACCTCCCAGATTTACCAATAACACTCCACGTCATCTCATCGAGATCGTCACATTTTATTTAAAAGGCTCGCAGGTGGTATAAAAAAAATGCAGTTTTGCATGAAGGGACCCAAATCCATAGTCACCTCCAAACGGAAAGGAGAGGAAATTAATGCTTAAAAAAAGATCTATGATAAGGCCTTTAAAAAATAAAATAAAAAGGTATTAGAAGGTGCAATATTTAGGCCTAGCCTATGTGCACAAAACATGTTACCAGCTACCTCAGCATAAAAAACAACTAGCCTATATTGGACACATCCATCTCGCGATAAATCTTCTTTGTTTAGGCATGTATCTATATTTCTGAGGCGGATTGTGGGCCTACATCCTATCCTTTGCTAACGGCAGAGATATGGATAGGAAGAGACATGGGGTGCCTCGCGAAGGTCGGCGCGGGAACCCCGGCGCGGGAACCCCGGCGCGCATCGCGTGGCCTAAAGCTAATCGCTAACTGACCTTTAGGAGATGAGAATGTGGAGTGACAGTCCGGGACGGCCCTGCTCTAACATCAGAGTATTCCATATACTATCCATGATGGTTTATGGGTCTAAAACTTACCACAGATCTTCAAACCCAGTTTCCGCGTGCAGCCTTGCATCCACGCGTCATAGTCTAAAACAGAATGTTTGGGGAGAACGTTTGAAAATCAAATTCTGAAATATATGCATAGTGTGATTTGGGTGACAGCTGATGAGTTTTTATAAAGCGTATGGCAATGCATGGCACAACGGAGTGAAGAAGCATGAAGCAGTCACTTGCAGCAGTAGATCATTGTCTGGGGGAACTTCACCCCATCTCGCGGTTATTATTCCTCAACATTCGAATGGTCCGAATCCACACAGTCCAATCATAATGGGCCATCAGAGGCTCGCTCACCGGTTTAATAAATACTGGCACGCACCCGGCGAAGGGGCGGGTTGAAATAAACACCCGTGAAATGACCTCGCGAAAGTGAGCAGAAATTAATTAGGTGAAACATAGTATTTGACTGGCGCGTGCTGGCGATGTCTAGCTGACTGTTCGGACACACACACACACACACACACGCACGCACACACACACACACACACACACACACACACACACACACACACACACACACAAGGCAGTATAGTAGAATGCCTACATAGCAACACAAAAACACAAGCATATAGAGCAAAGCGATGGGACGGTAACAAGGCATATCTATATGCATATGAGCTTCATGATGGTGTTATTTGTCTAGGATGCAAGACCCAGACATAACGGCTCGAGGTGTCACTCAGAGCGCATGAAGGCGAGCGCTACCCGAGACACA
Organism: Salmo trutta; assembly: GCF_901001165.1. NCBI lineage: Eukaryota > Metazoa > Chordata > Actinopteri > Salmoniformes > Salmonidae > Salmo > Salmo trutta. The sequence goes on from NC_042977.1 coordinate 38,448,490, forward strand.
CACACACACACACACACAGAGACACCACGAGCCGCCTCAGGTCAGCGTGAGTTAGACAGAGCGTGGCAGCGAGATAATAGGAACATCCAACAGCAGCGGCAGAGAACAAAAACATCACAGGCTTTTTCAAACCATTATGCACTCTGTCAAACCTGAAAAAATGTCAGACGTATTACTGTTCTACAATTTATCCACATTCTTCCTCTGTCAAATAGCCTATGACGCCATTTTTCCATATTAGGCCAATGGTTTTAATGGCAGACATGTTGGCTGGTTAACTAGCCCTTCAGGCCTATACATTTTCCAAACGAAATATGACTAGGCCTGTAGAGAGGAGGGTTTGGGGCTTTTTCGTTACGAAAATTGAACTTTCAGTGTTAGCCTAGACAAATATGCTAATTTCAGTAATCCGTTTCTAAGTGTCCCCTTCCCTCAGTGTTCGGTGGCAAAATTATCCAAGCGGGTCCCTACAAAACGAGTGCAAGCCATCATCACGAACACCGGAGTGGCTGCAATTACCAGCCATTCCCTGCGTAATTGCGCTGTTAACAGCTCTGTCATGCAGGACTGACTACATGATGCAAGGATTTTGAGGGCATAAATGATCTAAATTAAAAATGTAAAAATACGAATTGAAATGCTTGCATACAAAATATCGTTAGCCAATAAATAATAGCATGAACATACATATAGGCTATTGGTTATAGGCTTTACAACCTACATATTTTAAAAACATTATTTGATAGGTCTGGTAAAAAAATTGAAAAAAAGAAAAAGCCAAAGGAAATTCGACAGGCTTATTCCAAATAATTGTATATTTTATATTACAAAACGAATTCCTTTCCAGATCCATAGCGCCGAGGACATTATAACGACGCTCTTTGAGGCGATTACAGGAGGTCCGTTTCTCAGAGCACGCCGCTGATCCGTTAGACAGCGGCAGGCAGCTGTGATAGCTCTGTTTTTAACCGGAATGATTAACGACAGGGCCCACACGGTAAAAAGCCCGGGCGAGACTCGTTTTATCAGGCAGAGGGGGAGGGAGGGAGAGGGTGAGAGATAGAAAGGAGAGGCTTACTTGTAGATGAAGGTCGTAAATTGGCAGAGTTGGGGTCCTGGTCCCCGCCAGTGGCTGTCGTTTGAGACGTGGCCATTAGTCCTCTGTTATTCCCGTGCGCTCCGGGACTCTTATCAGATTCTCAACGGAAATATCCAACCGGTTTCTGAAAACAAACGGCCAAGGGTTAAGATTGATGGCTCTGAATATTAAACAAATAAATAACTGCATTTATTTCTGAAAGCTATGCATTATTTATTTGGAATAGCCTAAAATAGACAACCTAAGCTGAATTTGATCAGTGAAATTGAGCTTTAGTAGCAGTGCAGTGAAGGAAGAGGATGATGCATCATTTGCTGTTATTATCTGCCTCTACGATCGGAATCATTTATTCTCGAACGTCAATAGGCTGCGAGCTGCATGCACATGCCGAGGGGAGATAAATGCTTTTGAACGATAACATCGCGTGCATTCAATTCTATTGGACCAAAATAAAGGCTGCAAATCTGACAAAGGTATAGCCACTATATTCTACCTTATATAAATGAACGAAAAAAACATGTCTTAAGCAGTAAATTGGACATAGAACCTTGTCCCCAGTGACGTTTTTATGGGTCATTAGAGCGAAACCATCCCCATGTCTGAGACGTCAGTCTTGGGCGCTCAAGCTAAGCGAAGAGCACCAGACTGTTCAGTCTACTTTTTGATCAAAAAGCACGAAAACAAAGGTCTTCAATATAAAGCAAATAAATACGTCTAATCCACAAACAAATCATCCATAACAGACCTATTCAGAATTAGGAATATGCAAAACGAAATAGCCTTTCATAATTACGCGCTATGGAATTCTTTGACTAATTTTCTCAAACAAATCTGGGTTTTGTAAGAAAAAATAATATATTGGACAGACACTTGATCAATGATATTCTACTGAAATCCGTTGGAAAATGTATTGACATATAGCATATCGATTTTTCAATTCTGATGATCTTTGAATAACCACAGCGAAGCCAGCATTATTGATAAGAAATAGTAAGGCTAATGAATGAATCCTGCCACTCATATAGGTTAATAAATAACAATAGACTGCCATTGCTATTAACATGTTTATTTTCATAATAACACACTTTTGAACAAGAAAGATTTGGAAATCCGAACATTTAAGTGATAGGTCGCTTGCTAAAATATTTATTCCTTCCTAACCAATCCCATCCTATTTTCGACCCCAATAAGAATATGGATCGCAACAAATGTTAAAAAAGAAATGCAAATATCTCACTATTATGGAAAAATCAATCAATAGGCCTATTACAAACAAGGCTGTTAGGAAACGCGAGAGCGCTGGCGCTAGGAGGCAAAACGCTACCTTACCGTCTGCGGGTGCACAGGTTGTCGTGTCGAGAGAAACTACCACCAAACAACCGAATTACAGTTCTCTATCCACCCAACGCTCTGAGACGCAAGACAGTTCAAAGCCAACAACGCCTGAATAACGACATCGAGACAAATTACATCCAGTAGCGTGCCAGTGACTTTTTTCCCCTCAAGAATGTTTCATTTTTAATTGATTTATTAGTGCGTGAATCGCCTATCCCCTTATATACGCACGCACGCGTGAGTCATAGCATTTCCTCCCTCTGGCGCAAAATGAAGCTTCTCCTGCTCATGACAGAAAAAAAGGATACGAAAAACCTTCCCACTTCCCGACAAAATCAAATCCAAATTACATTTATTTATAAAGCCTTTCTTACATCAGCTGATATCTCAAAGTGCTGTACAGACACCCAGCCTAAAACCCCAAACAGCAAGCAATGCAGGTGTAGAAGCACGGACGTGTCCCCTTTTTCTGTGACACAGGGAGACTTTTTTTCAGAAGGTGTGATTGTCATGAGAAATGCGTATCTCCTGTAAGATAAAATCACAAAGTGTCACACTTGGGAAGTTTGATAAACATCACGTCCTCAATAGGCTACTTACTAACTTAGAGCTAAAAGGTGATCTTAGGGAACGACCAAAAACAACAGAGGAGGTTTTCATTTCGTCACATGCACCTTTCAATCAAAGGAAAAATGTGAAAAAATTAGTTGGACAACCGTAGCCTACCAGATAGACTTGGGATGCACTCATTTTTGCTCAGCTCGATTCTTGTGCAACTAGACATATGCCTGAAATGTTATTACCAAGAAATGGACAAGTGATAGCCTATTCATTTTCTTATTGTGTTATTGTCCACATTTAGGCTACAGTGTGTATCATCTTCAGTGGCTTGTGAAGCTAGATTGGGAATGATATGTTGGCTCTAGACCACGAGGTGGCGGGAAAGACTACGCTGATACATCTATGTGGTCCGGAGCATTGATGGAGTTTATTTCCAAAAATGGTGAAAGTCACGTAATAGCTCTTATCTATGCTGTATTGAAACCACATGTTTGGAAATAAATATCCTATACCTCCTAGCCTAGGCCTATAGGCTGAATAGTAAAAAACAAACTTAGAGTAGCCATGGTACACACCTGAGGGATCTTTGGGAATTCACCTGTAAACTTCAAGGTCCCAAGCAGCAGGGCTCCAATGGGAAGTGTTCTCCACACAGTCCACTCCACTGCCGAATGCCTCTTCTTTCACCCTCTCAGTCCTCTTTCAATCATCTCCTTCTTTTCTGGTCTTCTCTCCCTCTACTTGTTCTCTTCCCCGTCAGGACTTTATAGAGATCATTATTGCTCAACCTCCTCAGAAATAAAGTCATTTTGAAAATGATCTGTGTGGCTGCATTTAGAATGCAGGGGTGTTGAAAGGCCAATTAATAATACTGGTTCTACTAGAAATGTAGAGTACGTTTCCACTTAGTCCCTGAGTACTTCTGTCAAACGAACCCTTTGTGTAGAAGAAACCAGAAAGACACAGACGTCATGATGCTGAACTTTATTGTGTTATTTACATGAAGATTAAACAGGGACATGGTGATGAGGAAACCGTGTATGCTGTGATGGCCTCACAAAGGCAATGTGCGAATGTGAAATGCAAAACAGTGACACAATTTATATCTATATACTCATACAAAAGGCAAAGAAACAAACTGATGTTTCCACTGCAGTGTGCTGACTGACAGCTATGGGGAAAGGTGAGAGGGTGGACATGGTTTGTGTCTCCTCTCCAGCTCCTCTTCCTCATCTGACGACGATGAGGAGGAGCTGTCTGAGCTCTGAGGAGAGTCTTGATCACTCCCAGAGTCATCTTCATCACTGGAGTCTGAACAATCATCATCATCATCTTGGCTTTTCTCCTCTTGCTCTGATGGAACATTGTATAGGAACAAAGCAGAGACTTTGATTAGCTATATCAGGTGTGTCAGTGTTGGAACAAAAGCCTGCACACATAGTAACTCTCCAGAACTAGGGTTAGTGTGACCACTTGAATCCAACTTCCAACAATTGTCACACAGCCACAGTGGCCAAAAGTCTTCTCCCACAATAACCTTTGTGTGCATGTGCACTCACCTCTCACCAGTCTCTCCTGGATGAGAGGAATGAACTGCTTGGCTTCTGGATTATTTGGTTCATAGACCAGAACTGGAAGAACAGAGCATAGACGCATCAATCACCCGCTGGTTGGCTAATTCATTCATTCATTGACTGGTTGATTGATGCAATGAGAGACAGATGAACAAAATGCACACATATAATCAAAACAATGAATGACAGAACTTTTTCATTTGACAAACAGGCTTACTCATCTGACACAGTTTCTTTGCCAGCACAAAGTCTTTCTCCATTACAGACTTGAGGAACTGAAATCACAGACACAGATGGGAGTCACAGTCCATCCAGGCAGACCCAGCCTCTCATTGTTAACCAGCAATCTGAATTCCTCCATTAATCAGGGAAAATTACATCTCTGGCTGATATGAATGTATTCATTTTTAGTCAGTCTAATGTGGGACTTGGGCTAACATGAACTGAAGAGTTAATTTACTTCAGCCATCAGCTCCAGCGGAGCCCTGTATCCCTCCTCCTCATCATCATCCGCCTCACCACCATCGTCATCATTATCATCATCATCCTCCTCCTCAGTGTGCTCTTCCTCCCCTTCTGGTTCAAGAGGGGGGAGGGGCTCAGCTGGAGGGTGAACACACACAGAGCAGGGGGTAGTTTGGGCCCGTGGCTGCACAAACACTCTTCCTCCTGACCCACAAAACATCATCATAATTTTTCAGCAGTCATGCAAAAAAGATCAAACATTGGTGCAAAGTTAGATTCTCTATGTTTCAATCTACCAATCTATCTATACCAACCCACTGGGCACAGATGTCAATTCTACGTCTATTCCATGTTGGTTCAACATCATTTTATTGAAATGACGTAGAAACAACTTTGATTCAACCAACGTGTGCCCAGTGGGAATGCTCTTCTACTCTAGTAGTCCTGTCATATTCTACTGACCTGTAACAGCTGAAGCCGACTGCTGTGGTTTCTTATTGTCCTTCATCTTCAGGTCTTGGCTGAGGATCACAGGCGGTCCAGCGAACCCAACACTAATGTTATTCACACCTCCTGCACAGAGCACTTTGAATCTCCCAGGTGGAGTGACCTGGGTGAAAAACGAATTAGATATACAGACTAATAAAAGATAAATGCAATAGCTCAGAGTTTTCTTTTTTGGGGGGGGTTAGGGTTTTTTGCTTTCTTAGTGTTGATTTACTGACCTTCATAGGATTTGATACTGCTTGTGTAGGAAGGCTACTTCTGAAAAATACCAAAACACACACACAAAAATATGTAAATGTTTGTATCACATCAACTTGTGATGTGCAACTTTCTATCATGGAAACTCAACACCATGTCTGATGTTTTCTGATGTAGTTAGAACTGGTCTTGATGTTAATTCTTACTGGGGTGCGGCAGTAAAATACTTGGCTTCCAGTGCTTCTAGAACAAAAACAACAAAGGGAGGGTGTCATAAATCCAGGTGAGAGTAGAATGGATCTGCATACCAGATCTTTACACAGGCCTACATACCTTTAGGCATGTGTGTCTCAAGAAGTGCAGGGGCCACCTATATCAAAAGCAGGGAAAATATGAATATATGTATTTCATTGTTTGTTCACATACAAATTAAATATTTATCTGAAATAAAATCATCTTCCCAACATGTCTTGCTTCATCATGTCTTTGACAAAATAAACACGTTTACCTGCTTCTGTGGAACCTTGGAAGACTTCCCCACACATTCAAGTCTGGAAACAACAACATTAGACACTTAGACTGACAGCGAGCTAACGTCGTTACATGCAAGCACTCTCCCAACTGCATACGTTAATACTAGGCCTAGTTGATACATCTTGGAGATACAATGTCTCATTTGAAAAAAATGTGCCTGTCATATCAGCGATTCATTGTGCAAGCACTGTGTTTGTCACATTGGCACATCATATTTGTAACCAATAACTCACGTTAACTAGCTACGTTAGCTAGCTACTGTAATGCTCAGCTGAAAAGCTTGCTGGCTCACCTGCTCATCTAGCCGATTCTCGATTACTTCCAAACCCCGAGCAGTCCGATAAAGTTTAACAATAAATATTTCTATATGAAACAATCTTTTGCTTTGTATTATCGATGGAGTCGTAGTAACATTAGCTAGCTCACTGTGTTTCTTGCAAGTTTAGGGGCTGCTCATAAAACATGAGACGAGAAAACAAAGTCTCATTCCCATGACAACGGGTCAACTCCCTCCCCCTCACAGCCCCACGTGGGTGCCTTTGTGCTAAGTAGCGAATACACTGCTGTCCTGTGATGTTGGTGCTTTTACTTGCTTTCTTGTCAACTGTCACACAAACCAAACATAAAGCCTAGGAACACCTCGCAAAACGTTTTGTCAAGGTGAAATAGGCCTGCAAGAATATCATGATAAAAGCTTATGATACTGTCCTGTCTCTCTGTTCCCTCCTCTCTCTCATGTTTTTATTTAATCTTTATTTAACTAGGCAAGTCAGTTAACAACAAATTCTTCTTTACAATGACAGCCTAAATATGAAGTAGGCTATTGATAGCAAGTGCCCAGTTATTATTGTCCTTCCATTTGTGCATTTTTTTTGAGTGTTTACTGTGTTTGTTTGTTGCTGCTTCTCAGAGCTATGCTCGGGCACCTCCGCGCTCTACAAAGAACCTCACCTGCGTGTGTGTATGTGCACGAGCACTCAATTTAATGTTTTATTAAATGAGATGTCTCAAATTGAAGTGTATCCCGGTTTGATTGAGAAAGTCCTGTGAATATTATGTGACGTTCATTTATGATGCTTCTAGACTTTTATAGCCTTCAGTTGATATACTGAATGAGATTTATGTACTCCTGCTTGTTGAGGCAATGATTTTGCCCAGGTTGTTGCCTAAGGTATTTCAACAGGCTTTGCCAGTGTTCTGTACACTCTAATGGGTTAGTGTCTGAAATGTAGGCTGTATTTTAACTCCCCACAGTAGCCTAGGCCTACCAGCCTATCCGTAGCATGTTTCCTTAGACCAATTGTTGTTGCAAGTGCTTTTTTCATTATTTGTTGACATTATCCACTGCCACCATCACTACTATACTATATTTGTGTGAATAGAACCACCATTCTTTTTACCTTATCCTCTGTCTCCTGCCTGCCTACCTGCTGGACCGTAAGACACGTTTACCCTTTCACCAGGAGTTAAGATATACACACACATTCGCACACAAAAATCAATAGGCCATGGCCATGACAAGGTCTATCTCTGGAAGAGAGCAGGCTACAGCCTGGCCGTCTGCAGGTCTATCTCTGGAAGAGAGCGGGCTACAGCCTGGCCGTCTGCAGGTCTATCTCTGGAAGAGAGCGGGCTACAGCCTGGCCGTCTGCAGGTCTATCTCTGTAAGAGAGCGGGCTACAGCCTGGCCGTCTGCAGGTCTATCTCTGGAAGAGAGCGGGCTACAGCCTGGCCGTCTGCAGGTCTATCTCTGGAAGAGAGCGGGCTACAGCCTGGCCGTCTGCAGGTCTATCTCTGGAAGAGAGCGGGCTACAGCCTGGCCGTCTGCAGGTATATCTCTGGAAGAGAGCGGGCTACAGCCTGGCCGTCTGCAGGTCTATCTCTGGAAGAGAGCGGGCTACAGCCTGGCCGTCTGCAGGTCTATCTCTGGAAGAGAGCAGGCTACAGCCTGGCCGTCTGCAGGTCTATCTCTGGAAGAGAGCAGGCTACAGCCTGGCCGTCTGCAGGTCTATCTCTGGAAGAGAGCAGGCTATAGCCTGGCCGTCTGCAGGTCTATCTCTGGAAGAGAGCAGCCGTCTGCATTTAAACAGTACCACATCTTCTGCCTATCTCAGAGGCTTAGCTGCTGTACTTTAAATCAGTGTTTCTTTGCACCCCTCCCTCTGATGGTCAGCTGACAGAAATGTACTCAGTGCTCATGCTACTTTTAATCTAAGAGTAGAATCATAGCTTGCCAGTCCATGCTTTAAATATGGTTGATAAAGTCTGCTTTACAGCTTCTACTTGTTTGGCGGTTCTGTTGTTGTTTAACCTAATAACCTATAGGAGAAGATGAATTGATGTTTTTTCAGCTGATTGTATCAACTGTCAGCATTCTATACTTCCCTATTTCACTTTTCACCTGGTAGCCTATATCTCTCAACACACACACACACACACACGCACGCACGCACGCACGCACGCACGCACGCACGCACACACACACACACACACACACACACACACACACACACACACACACACACACAGAGAGAGTGGTGACAAGATAAAAAGGATTTTGATCTGCCTCTGAACAAGGCCCACTGTTACCTGGCCATCATTGTAAATAAGAATGTGTACTTAACTGACTTGCCTTGTTAAATAAAGGTTAAATAAAAAAAGTTAAAATATGTATAGCTCCACATGTTCAAACTAGTAGAAAAGGCCTAGGCCTATCAGCATTTTGAAAAGTCTATTTAATAATACTAACCTTTGGATATTTTGTCCCAAATTTCCAACTGCATGAAGACCAACCCCTGGCTATACAGGGCAATGGATACTTATCAGAAAATACGCACTCTTGTGGAATGTATCAGTAGGCTAGCCTACTCTATGGCATAGAGTAGCCTAGATATAAATTCCACCTTCGAGAAGGTAAAAGCTTTTGAGGGACAGGTCAGTTAATTTACCAGCCACAGACACAGAACTCAAGTCATTCTGTGCAAAAGAAAATGATGGAATATCAATATTATGTACTTTTAGATTGACATAAAACTGGGGCCTTAGAGAGTCTTCAATTTGCTCTGTTTGACAGCAAGGTAAAAAGCTCATGTGGAGCGCTGTCAGTCAGCAGAAGGTTCAGCTCCAGACAGGGTAGAGGAGCTAGTCAGAGGCCCATTAGATTATTCATATGTGAAATAGAGGGCGGTGCCTCTGGAATGTACAGTGATTGAGTAGGTGAAGTTATGGAGATTGTAGTCCTATTAGAGAGACGTGAGAGAGACAGTTCCACGATTTATTTTTATTTTATTTAACCTTTATTTATTTAAGTAGTCAAGTCAGTTAAGAACAAATTCTTATTTACAATGACGGCCTACCAAAAGGCAAAAGACCTCCTGCGGCGACAGGGGCTGGGATTTAAAAAATATATATATAAATATAGGACAAAACACACATCACGACAAGAGAGACAACACAACACTACATAAATAGAGACCTAAGACAACAACATAGCAAGGCAGCAACACATGACAACACAGCATTGTAGCAACACAACATAACAACAACATGGTAGCAACGCAACATGGTAGCAGCACAAAACATGGTACAAACATTATTGGGCACAGACAACAGCAAAAAGGGCAAGAAGGTAGAAGCAACAATACATCACACAAAGCAGCCACAACTGTCAGTAAGTGTCCATGATTGAGTCTTTGAATTATGATTTAGGGTTCTTTAATGTTGATTGAAGATTAACAAATGTCACTCAGCTGTGATTATCCAATTAACTGTCCATTTATCGATATAAGATGTGGTCTGGAAATAATAAACAGGATACAATAGCATCAATACTAAGATAAGGCACATATTAAATGAGCAATAACAAAACAAGATGTACAGCTCTCATCTGTTATAATATTACAATGACTGAAACGAAAATACAAGTAGTTAGCAACAAGAAGACTAGTAATAACAGGCGAAAATGTAGCTAACAACATTAGATACACTATATATACAAATGTATGTGGACACCCCTTCAAATGAGTGAATTAGCCTATTTCAGCCACACCCGTTACTGACAGGTGTATAAAATCAAGCACATAGCCATGCAATCTCCAGAGACAAACATTGACAGTAGAATGGTCTTACGGAAGAGCTCATCGAATTTCAACGTGGCACCGTCATAGGATTGCACCTTTCCAATAAGTCAGTTCTTCAAATATCTGCCCTGCTAGAGCTGCCCCGGTCAACTGTATGTGCTGTTATTGTGAAATGGAATCGTCTAGGTGCAACAACGGCTCAGACGTGAAGTGTTAGGCCACACAAGCTCACAGAACTGGACCGCCGAGTACTGAAGCACGTAGCGCATAAAAATCGTCTGTCCTCAGTTGCAACACTCACTATCGAGATCCAAACTGCCTCTGGAAGCGACGTCAACACAATAACTGTTTGTCGGGAGCTTCATGAAATGGGTTTCCATGGCCAAGCAGCCACACACAAGTCTAAAATCACCATGCGCAATGCCAAGCGTCTGCTGGAGTGGTGTAAAGCTCACCACCATTGGACTTTGGAGCAGTGGAAACACATTCTCTGGCGTGATGAATCACACTTCACCATCTGACATTCCGATGGACAAATCTGAGTTTGGTGGATGCCAGGGGAACGCTACCTGCCCCAATGCATAGTGCCAACTATAAAGTTTGTTGGAGGAGGAATAATAGTCTGGGGCTGTTTGTCATGGTTCAGGCTAGGCCCCTTAGTTACAGTGAAGGGAAATCTTAATGCTACAGCATACAATGACGTTCTAGACGATTCTGTGCTACTATCTTTGTTGCAACACTTTGGGGAAGGCTCTTTTCTGTTTCAGCATGACAATGCCCCTGTGCACAAAGCCAGGTCAATACAAAAATGGTTGGTGAGATCGGTGTGGAAGAACTTGACTGGCCTGCACAGAGCCCTGACCTCAACCCCATCGAACAACTTTGGGATGAATTGGAACGCTGACTGTAAGCCAGGCCTAATTGCCCAACATCATTGCCCAAACTCACTAATGCGCTTGTGGCTGAATGGAAGCAAGTCCCCGCAGCAATGTTCCAACATCTAGTGGAAAGCCTTCCAAGAAGAGTGGAGGCTGTTATAGCAGCAAAGGGGGGACAAACTCCATATTAATGCCCAAGATTTTAGAATGAGATGTTCGACAAGCAGGTGTCCACATACTTTTGTTCATGTAGTGTAGCTACAAAAAATGCTGTAATAATAACTAAAATATTATTAAACTATTGACAACTTGTCAGTAAAACATGGGAAAAACAAATACTGTACTTACATTTCTGGTATTCACTCGCAGTGATTAATAAAATGGTTAGAAAATGTTAATTGTTTGCTAAGATATTCTAACCAGAGACAAAATCCATTATAGGTAGAAGGTTCTGCTGCATCATCATCAAGGATGGCTGAGAACTGCACCAGCTGGGCTACTGGTCGTAGGTAAGTCCGACCCTTGACCTGGATAACAGCAGTCCTAGTGCGGCCATCAGCTCCAGGGTAAGTATGAGTCACCGTCCCAACAGGCCAGAGAGCTTGTGGGAGCTGAGAGTCCATGATGAGAATCACTTGATCCACAGTAAGTTCCTTTTAACCCTTCCTCCACTTCTGCCTTTCCTGTAGACTTGGCAGGTAGTTGTGAACGAACTGGGGCCAAAAGTGATTGTTCAAGGACTTGGCTATGCCTCCAGCTGCATTTCTCTACGATGCTACAGGAGTCATGCAAAGCCTGAGGAAGAGATGGGTCATTGAGTACAATGAGTTGGAGGCTCGGTGTAATGGGATCTGGGTCAACCACAGCACAGTGCTGAGCATAGTTTCAGTGACGGTCTGTTCCTTGAGTATGACCTTGAGAGTAGTCTGCTGATTTCACCTCTCTTTTCCACGTCTCACCAAAGTGAGGAGCGCTTGGCGGGTTGAACTGGAATGTTATCTTCTGTTACCCAACTGTTCCTTTGGGTGGAACCCATCGCCTTCAAAGGCCTCTCGCAGTTTTCGGTCTCCTCCAATGAAGTTTGTTCCATCGTCCGAAAGGAGCTCGAAGGACTTCCCTTGAAGTGCAATGAAGCTTCTTAAAGGCATCGGGAAAGCATCAGCATCCAAGCTCTCCAGGAGGTCTAGGTGGCTGCAGCGATAGGTCATGCATTTGTAGACAATGTCCCATCTCTTTTCGTTACAACTAATGGTCCGAAACAATTCACTCCGGTAGAGTAGAAGGGTGGCTTCTACAGTCGTGGCCAAAAGTTTTGAGAATGACATAAATATGAATTTTCACAAAGTCTGCTACCTAAGTTTGTATGATGGCAATTTGTATATACTCCAGAATGTTATGAAGAGTGATCAGATGAATTGCAATTAATTGCAAAGTCCCTCTTTGCCATGCAAATGAACTGAATCCCCCAAAAACATTTCCACTGCATTTCAGCCCTGCCAAGACTTCACAGGCAAGGATAAGGGCTTCACAGGCAAGGATATTGCTGCCAGTAAGATTGTACCTAAATCAACCATTTATCAGATCATCAAGATCTTCAAGGAGAGCGGTTCAATTGTTGTGAAGAAGGCTTCAGGGCGCCAAAGAAAGTCCAGCAAGCGCCAGGACCGTCTCCTAAAGTTGATTCAGCTGCGGGATCGGGGCACCACCAGTACAAAGCTTGCTCAGGAATGGCAGCAGGCAGGTGTGAGTGCATCTGCACGCACAGTGAGGAGAAGACTTTTGGAGGATGGCCTGGTGTCAAGAAGGGCAGCAAAGAAGCCACTTCTCTCCAGGAAAAACATCAGGGACAGACTGATATTCTGCAAAGAATACAGGGATTAGACTGCTGAGGACTGGGGTAAAGTCATTTTCTCTGATGAATCCCCTTTCCGATTGTATGGGGCATCCGGAAAAAGCTTGTCCGGAGAAGACAAGGTGAACGCTACCATCAGTCCTGTGTCATGCCAACAGTAAAGCATCCTGAGACCATTCATGTGTTGGGTTGCTTCTCAGCCAAGGGAGTGGGCTCACTCACAATTTTGCCTAAGAACACAGCCATGAATAAAGAATGGTACCAACACATCCTCCGAGAGCAACTTCTCCCAACCATCCAGGAACAGTTTGGTGACGAACAATACCTTTTCCAGCATGATGGAGCACCTTGCCATAAGGCAGAAGTGATAAGTAAGTGGCTCGGGGGAACACAACATCGATATTTTGGGTCCATGGCCAGGAAATTCCCCAGACCTTAATCCCATTGAGAACTTGTGGTCAATCCTCAAGAGGCGGGTGGACAAACAAAACCCCACAAATTCTGACAAACACCAAGCATTGATTATGCAAGAATGGGCTGCCATCAGTCAGGATGTGGCCCAGAATTTAATTGACAGCATGCCAGGGCGGATTGCAGAGGTCTTGAAAAAGAAGGGACAACACTGCAAATATTGACTCTTTGCATCAACTTCATGTAATTGTCAATAAAAGCCTTTGACACTTATGAAATGCTTATAATTATACTTCAGTATTCCATAGTAACATCTGACAAAAATATCTAAAGACACTGAAGCAGCAAACTTTGTGAAAATGTATATTTGTGTCATTCTCAAAACTTTTTTCCACGACTGCACAGCTGCCGATGAGCAGGAGGTAAAACAAAATGCATGGTATTTTGCAATACTAAACACTAAAAACCACATCATTACTATGTATTTGGAAGGACATTCTATAGAGTAAGTTAAAACTTACGAATATCTGGGTATTTGGGTGGATGAGAAGTTGAGCTTCACCATCCATGTAGAGAACCATGTCAGTAATGTCAAGCTGCGTATTGAGTTGATTAATTCTACTTTTCTTTCTGTGTTGGACTATGGTGATAGTATTTATGTGCAAGCCTCAAGCTCTACTCTAAAGGCTCTTAACTCTGTATATTATGCAGCCCTTCATTTTGTCACCAATCAGAGATGTCTAACTCACCATTGTGATTTAAACAGTGCTGTCGGGTAAAGATAACTAGCAACACGCAGGCTCAAACACTGGTACATTCTTATTTATGAGGCCATTTTAGAAAAACTGATATTTTACAGTATATATTCTCTCTCTCAAAATGAAAACACATACATGCTCAGATCTCTATCTTGTTTAATCTTAAGTGTCCTTTCATTACTCAGCCCCCTAGTCTTGGAATTCCCTCCAAGCCAACCTAAGGAAGAATGTTGTTTTACTTCACACACACCACACATGTCTACAGACACACACACACACACACACACACACACACACACACACACACACACACACACACACACACACACACACACACACACACACACACACACACACACACACACATACACACACACACACACACACACACATCCACAGTTTGTTTGCTGTTGTGTTTTTGCTGTTGCCACTGTCTTTTTTTATCCCCTGTCTCCACAGGAAGCCTATTGCCTCTTGCCAGGCCGTCGATGCATTTAAGAATTTGTTCTTAATTGACTAGCCTGGTTAAATAAAGGTTAAATCAAAAAAATAAAACAAATGTCTGCCATCTTAGGAACTTTCTGGTTTTGTAAACATGTCTGCTGGAACTTCCGGATGGCCTCCCTTCCCAGCAAAATCCAGTATCTGCAATGCATTTCTGCCAGAACCCTCTCTGGGCCAGCATGGAGGAGAGTGTCGTTGAAATCTTGAATGAGAGGCTTGGTCAGCGGATTTTGTGGATCCAAGACTATGGGGTGCATAGCATCCATCTCCAGGTGCTCTGCTCTGTGCAGTCTACCACCAACTCAGATGAGTCCTGAACCTTTATTGTCCTCAGCAGACAAGGGACCCAGACAACTGTTAGAGGGTCTAGACCAGTTTGACCTATTCAGGAAACAATTTCTGAGCTTGCTTCAGGAAGAGATTCTCTGCAGCTATGTAGTCTGCTACTTTGCTAGGTGAACTGGAAAGTGGATCATCTGCCTTGTGTGGGGATCTAGTTGTTGCCTTTCCATGTATCGAACTTGCTGATATCTGGGAGCTGAGGACTGGAACTGACAGACACATGTACGCAGAAGGCTGATTTCTTCAGTTCACTGTTGTCAGGCTCTGGGTCAGCAGAAGGCATTGATCGCCACTGATCTTCTGAGTGTTGGATGAACTCAAGGCCTTGGTGCTATCAATGCGGCCTTCGATGCGGACCTATTTCAAGGTCTTTCCCCAAGTGATGTCATCCGCCGGGTTGTTCGCGGGATCCACATACCTACGGTTGGCTACATCCGTAAGGTCCTGAATCTCTGCTACACAAGTTCCTACAAAGACCTTGTATCTACACAATTCTGACATGAGCCAATGAAAGACTGTGGTGGAATCAGACCAGAGGATGACTGTCCAATGGGCAGGGTGAGTTCTGCTTGGAGGACGCTGGCCAGCTGAGCTCCAGTGAGGGCGACACTCATCTCCAAGTGTGGCATTGACAGCTGCTTCTTTAATGCGACACGAGACCTGGCCAGAATGAAGGAGATGTGTACCTGCTTCTGGTCATCCACAGTCCGCATGTAGGCAACATAGCCATATGTGGAGGTCCCTGGTCGACTTTGGGGTGTCAGCATATGGTGGCCCGTGACTTCTGGGGAGTTCCATCTGGACCAAGTCAGTAATCTCTTATTCCCAGACAAGCCATCTATCCAGGAGGCTCTGAGGCTGAAAGGGGTCGTCCCAACCTATTTCTTCTTTCCACAGGTCCTGGACGAGTACCTTGGCTCGGGTTGTGAAAGGCACGATATAGCCTAGTGGGTTGTATTGACAGGCGAGCACGCTGTATATATTCCTCATTGTAGGTTCGGAGCCCTCCACATTGCGGTGCTTGTATCCCATGGAGTCTCGGAGGCAGTTTCAACATTTCCCAAGGGTTGGCTCCTGGAGATCCATGCTACTGTGGGAAATTCACAGTTCGCTGCTTTCTGATCTGGCCTTGGGGGGTAATTGCTCAATGCAGCTGGTATGTTACTTGCCCACTGGCGTATCACAAAGCCTCCAGTCTGGAGAAACTGGCGCAGTCCGTTGTCGAGGTCTCTTACTTCATCGGCAGAGCGAATGCTTCAAAGGCAGTTGTCAATGTAGAATAACTCCTTGACTGACTTCACAAGGTTGGCTTCTCTGTTGTCCTGAACATGTCTCTGCAGAGAGTAGATGGCACAACAGGGACAACAAGTTATGCCGAATGACAAGATCTGCCACTTATAGATGCTCAGTTCTTCAGTTTTATTCATGTTCCATCAGATGAAGTGCAGCTCAGGTCTGTCGGTTGGTAAGAGGTGGATCTGGTGAAACATGCCTTTGATGTCACCACTCACAGCTACGGCATGTTGACGGAATCTGAGGAGGACACCGAGCAGGGATGGTCCTAAGGTTAGTCCAGGAAGGAGAAGTGACTGTCCTTTATGCTGGAATGAACAGTTAAACATAATCCTATACTTTCCACTGTGATGGACAATATGGTGGGATATAAACCAGGAAACAGTGGAGCTACTTGCCATCTCCAGATTATTGATCTCCTGGCAGTACACCTCGGTGCATAGTGCTAAACGCCATCAACTTCTATGCTAGAGGTGGACGTTAGGAGCAGCATCATGGCTTGCTGGTATTGTTTTGAGCAAGTCACTAGCTTCTCACTTAAGTAGGGAAGGGTAACTATCTGCCAAAGTTGCTCCACGTTTCTGAAGAGCTTGGTGGAAGGTGAAATGGTAGTGGTGAGCAGGTACTGTTGTTCAGCTGGTGCTGTGTGGACAAAGCTAGTAGGCATTTGCAGTGTCCAGCCGAGTTCACTGTGGAGAGTGATGGGTCCACCAGGCGAGGCTTTACACACTGGCTGTATGGGTATCAGGAGGTGAGGCATGTCCGAATCAATCAGCAGCAGAGGTTGAGCGTGGTCCACCGGTGGCAAAGGCAGCTTGCAGCGGTGGTCATATGAACCTTTGGAGAGCTGCTACTGGGCAGGAGTGTTTGGAAAGGCCTAGGTTGTCTGTGGTGAATGCCTGACGTAGCTGATACTTCTTGAAAGGTTTGGGGGGGACACTTCTTGAAAGGCATTAGGGGACAAATCAAAGGTAATTGAGGCACCTTGCAGTTGCACAACATGTTTTGAAACTGTCCTGAGAGTGAGAGTCTCAGGCTCAGAAGTGAGGTTTAGTTGAAGAACAGCCTGTAGCAGGACAATGCTACGCTCCGAGCCATCATTGAGCACGGCACATGTCTCCAGGGCTCGGCCTCAATAGTGAAGCTGGACTTTCACGACCTTCAGCATTACCTTCGGCGAACGGTTGGGCCTGTCCAGGTACACCTTGGTCATAGGGACACTCACCATGAGAAAGCTCTTCTTTTTTTTGTATGGTGTCGTGAAGGATCGCTAGGTTATTCTCTCTCCATGTCTTGCAAGGTTGTCCATCCTTTATCCACTTGAGGATCTGTCCTGTGTTCAGCTTGTTAAACTCTTCACATGTTGAGAAAGTGTTCTTTATTGTCACAGTGAGGTCAGTATGGCTTGGGTTTGGAATTCTCCTTGGATTGAGCAGGCTCCTTGGGACTTGGGTCTTCACTTCCGTTGAAGAGGATCGAAGCAGATTTCTCATTCTGCTCGTGGTGTTTTAGGCTTTGGTTTTTCCATTTATATTTCGAGGTTGGACATTAGCACGTTAGCACGTTGGTGTCACCTCATTAGTCAGTATGTGTTACACCTGTTTTGTTTTGATTTTAAGTGTTTAGAACCGGTAGACACCATTTTTATATTGGAGGAGGAAATGCATTTAAGTGGATCCTGTTGTGAAATGCAAGTTGTTTTCTGTTTGTTGTGAGCAAACTTGTCCAACAAAAATCTAGGATATATTTGTTGTCTTAAGGGGGAAGGTGTTACAGGCTTTGGTTTTTCCATTTATTTTTCAAGGTTTGGATGTTAGCATGTTAGTACGTTGGGCACTGATTGGTGTCAACTCATTACTCAGTATGTGTTACACCTGTGCTGGCTTGTCAACTCATTAGTCAGAAGGCATAGGTTATATTTAAGAGCGGCTGGCCCAGTGCTCCAGTTGGCTTGAGTTTTGGTGGAGGTGTCACGTTCTCTATCTTCAAATTCCCTGCCATATATGAGCCAAGTCGCAGCGTGCCGGTAATTCCACATCTTTATTAGAAGAAAACCGAACCAAAACAATAAACAGGTAAACAGCAAGAAACGTAACGCAACTGTGGCGTATACACACAGAAATAATAATAACCCACCAACACAGGTGGGGAAAAGGCTGCCTAAGTATGATTCCCAATCAGAGACAACGAATGACAGCTGCCTCAGATTGGAAACCATAATCGGCCAATAAAGAAAAACAACATATACATACAACACATAGAATGCCCACCCCATGTCACACCCTGACCTAACCAAACAGAGAAAAACGACTCTCTCAGGTCAGGGCGTGACAGTACCCCCCCCCCCCCCCCCAAAGGTGCGGACTCCAGGCCGCAAACCTGAACCTATAGGGGAGGGTCCGGGTGGGCATCTACTCATTGTGGCGGCTCTGGTTCGGGGCATAGCCCCCACACCGCCCGCTGATCCCCCCGCTTCTGTGTTGCTGGAGGAACCAGACTGTGGATCAGCGCCGGAGGCTCTGAACTGCCGACCGCCGCTGAAGACTCTGGGTTGCAGGCCGCCGCTGAAGACTCTGGGCTGCGGACCGTCGCTGAAGACTAGGGGCTGCGGACCGTCGCTGAAGACTCTGAACTGCAGACCGTCGCTGAAGACTCGGTGCTCCAGACCGTCGCTGAAGACTCGGGGCTGCAGACCGTCGCTGAAGACTCGGGGCTCCAGACCGTCGCTGAAGACTCGGGGCTGCAGGCCGCCGCTGAAGACTAGGGGCTGCGGACCGTCGCTGAAGACTAGGGGCTGCGGACCGTCGCTGAAGACTCTGGGCTGCGGACCGTCGCTGAAGACTAGGGGCTGCGGACCGCCGCTGAAGACTAGGGGCTGCGGACCGTCGCTGAAGACTCGGGGCTGCAGACCGTCGCTGGAGGCTCCGGGCTGAGGAGCGTCGCTGGAGGTTCCGGGCTGAGGAGCGTCGCTGGAGGCTCCGGGCTGCGGACCGTCGCTGAAGACTAGGGGCTGCGGACCGTCGCTGAAGACTAGGGGCTGCGGACCGTCGCTGAAGACTAGGGGCTTCGGACCGTCGCTGAAGACTCTGAACTGCAGACCGTCGCTGAAGACTAGGGGCTGCGGACCGTCGCTGAAGACTCTGAACTGCAGACCGTCGCTGAAGACTAGGGGCTGCGGACCGCCGCTGAAGACTCGGGGCTGCAGACCGTCGCTGGAGGCTCCGGGCTGAGGAGCGTCGCTGGAGGCTCCGGGCTGAGGAGCGTCGCTGGAGGCTCCCGACTGGGGAGCGTCGCTGGAGGCTCCGGACTGGGGACCTTCGCTGCAGGTTCCGTGCCATGGATCATCACTACTGGTTCCGCGCCATGGATCATCACTGGAGGCTTCGTGCCATGGATCATCCCTACAGGCTCCGGGCCATGGATCATCACTGGAGGCTTCGTGCCATGGATTATCACTGAAGGCTTCGGACCATTGATCATCACTGGAGGCTTCCTATGGGGAGCTGGAACCAGTCTCACCAGACTGGGGAGACGCACTGAGGACCGCGTGCTCAAAGCAGGCACCGGCCGTACTGGGCTATGGTGGCGCACTGGAGGGAGAGTGCGTCGAGCAGGCACAAGACGTACTGGGCTATGGTGGCGGACTGGAGGGAGAGTGCGCGGAGCAGGCACAGGACGTACTGGGCTATGGTGGCGCACTGGAGGGAGAGTGCGTCGAGCAGGCACAGGACGTACTGGGCTATGGTGGCGCACTGGAGGGAGAGTGCGCGGAGCAGGCACAGGACGTACTGGGCTATGGTGGCGCACTGGAGGGAGAGTGCGCGGAGCAGGCACAGGGTACACAGGGTACACTGGGCCTTGGAGGCGCACTGGAGGTCTGATGCTTAGGGCTGGCACAACCCGTCCTGGCTCGATGTCGCTGGTACAGGAGAAACTGGGCTGTGCTGGTGAATGAGGGGTACCGTGCGTAGAGCCGGGGCCGAAGAGACGCACTGGAGACCAGATACGTTGAACCGGTGCACTTCTCCCTGGCTGCCGGCCAACTCTAGCACGGCAACGGTGAGGAGCTTGCACCGAGCGCACCGGGCTGTGAGTACGCACTGGCGACACAGTGCGTATCACCGCATAGCACGGTGCTTGCTCGGTCACTCGCTCCCCACGGTAAGCACGGGGAGTTGGCTCAGGTCTTACACCCATTGGTCTATCTCCCATTGCGGACGACGATACTCCCCAGGCCTTGTCCAGGGTCCTGCCCCATCTAGGATCTCCTCCCAGGTCCACTCCTCTGAGCCATACTGCTTGGTCCCACTCCTCCTCCTGGAGAGTGCACGCTGCTTGGTCTTCTTGTGGTGGGTAGTTCTGTCACAGGCGTCAACATGAGTAGACTAAGGTGCAGCGTGGAATATGTTCATGTTGTATTTTAATACCAAAAATGAACACTTTACAAATATAACAAAAATGACAGCCGACAGTTCCGTCAGGTACTTACAACAAAACAGAAAGCAACTATCCACAAAAAACAAAGGAAAAACAGGCTGCCTAAGTATGGCTTCCAATCAGAGACAACGATAGACACCTGCCTCTGATTGGAAACCATACCCGGCCAAAACATAGAACACAAAACATAGAATGCCCACCCACCTATCACACCCTGGCCTAGCTAAACAGAGAAAACACAGCTCTCCTAGGTCAGAGCGTGACACACAAAGTGTTGTGGTATAAAGTCTCAGTACAGACACTTGCTGTCAATGATGTTATTGTGACATCACAATGCTCAATTGAGATGTCACTTTTCTGACATGGTGATGAATTCCTGAAATCCAGAATCTGAACATTCAGATGTAACAATTGGCACATTGTGACATTATTGTGGAACTCATATACTTGTCAACAACTAAAACACAACAAATAAGGAAAAAAGCAAGAATCGTTTTCTAACTGATTTCAGACAGCAACATAACAATGTCACATTAGCCTGTTAATGTTTGTTAATCAATGATCAGCAGTTAGCTTATCTTCACCACATGCATTTCATTGTTATTTTGTTTAACTCCACTCCTCGTAGCCTGCATTGCTGTCGAGTGTGACTAGGTCCTTCTGTTTGGAACCGATTAAATAGTTCCGACGAGAAATGACTTGCACACCCAATCTTCTTCACCCAGACAAGTAATGAGATGAGAGAAGGGGAGAACACAGACCATACCCTGAATCTCAAATCCCGACTAGGCCTAGACCCTATCTCCTAGGCACTCTAAGAGGATTGAAAGCTATATGGTTGAAGAATGGCGCGGTGTAGGCTACCACTGCCTTCGAGGACCGGAATTTTGTAGTGCATGGAGTAGAGTACACACCTCTGCACTGCAGTATCATAAGATTGAGCCCCCCTTCAGTTGATCCCACTCTCTCAATACATTGGCAGTAGCAATGCAAAGCTACTATGTGAGGCCTACGCTATAAGAGGCAGTATTAAGCCTCACATAGCATATGCTGTGCTACAGTATTTCATCTCTCTACAACAGTGGAGGCTGGTGACTTGCAAAATTGAGGAGGATGGGAGACCCACGGTATAGGCGTGGACAGCACAGAGACGACAAAGCTAGTTGAAAAAATCATGAAAGACCAATTATTTTAACCTAAAGCGTTTAATAGAGACATTCATAGTACAATATCGACTCGGAGTATCCGGGCTACTGAAGTGTTGGTATGACATCATAATGTACAGATTCAATTTTACCAAAGGTTCCATTGGTGATGTCGCAATGCATGCAACAACAATGGAGCTAAAATATCACTCTGCATAAACTTCATTGTGTGTATCTGGTGTATGGCTTGCCTCATGCTTCACAGCACTGGGAAAGCAGCAGCTAGTTATCAATGCAAATTGCAATCAGAGGAGCTGATCTGAGAGAAAGGATAATTACCCCATTATGGCTGTTACCAAAGTGTGTGTGTGCGTGTGTGTGTATGTGTGTGTGTGTGTGTGCCTGTGTGTGTGTATGTGTGTGCCTGTGTGTGTGTGCCTGTGTGTGTGTGTGTGTGTGTGTGCCTGTGTGTGTGTATGTGTGTGCCTGTGTGTGTGTGCCTGTGTGTGTGGGTGTGAGCGTGTGTGTGTGGGTGTGAGCGTGTGAGCGTGTGTGTGGGTGTGAGCGTGTGTGTGTGTGTGTGTGTGTGTGTGTGTGTGTGTGTGTGTGTGTGTGTGTGTGTGTGTGTGTGTGTGTGTGTGTGTGTGCGCAAGCATGCATGCGTGCGTTGGGCTCTCTGCTTAATAGAGGGGCTCGATTTATGGAGCGTCCTGCCCACCAGACCTTTAGTAACCATCTCCAGATAAAGTTATGATATAATTTTATCTTCCGAAACGGAATTTGGCGGCTATTAAAAGTTCTGTCATGGACAGATGGCCCATGGCTGTTATTGTAATACCTTTGGAGAGGAGCTACTGTGGATGTTTTACTGACCGTCTCTGCTCTCAAACAACCTCTTTCCCCCAATCCCAAATCCTCCCCCTGGGCCTAAGCACTTTCTGTAGATCTGATAGGAAAGGATAGATAAAGGGGCTCATTGTGTATGAGGACAGGCTACTACTGTTCACCTTACACGTAAACACAATAATGATGACAAGTAGTGTCATTTAAATATTTTGAACATAACGAGCTAGTATTTATTAATCATTGAAATTCATTTACCTGACCCATTTTGTCCAAACACACATTCTGATGTCTGCTGGAAATGTGTGTCTGTGTAAGTGTGTGTGTGGGTGTAAGCGTGTGTGTGGGTGTGAGCGTGTGAGCGTGTGTGTGGGTGTGAGCGTGTGTGTGGGTGTGAGCGTGTGTGTGGGTGTAAGCGTGTGTGTGGGTGTGAGCGTGTGAGCGTGTGTGTGGGTGTGAGCGTGTGTGTGGGTGTGAGCGTGTGTGTGGGTGTGAGCGTGTGTGTGGGTGTGAGCATGTGAGCGTGTGTGTGGGTGTGAGCGTGTGTGTGGGTGTGAGTGTGTGTGTGGGTGTGAGCGTGTCTGCGGGTGTGAGCGTGTGTGTGGGTGTGAGCGTGTGTGTGGGTGTAAGTGTGTGTGTGGGTGTGAGCGTGTGTGTGGGTGTGAGCGTGTGTGTGGGTGTAAGTGTGTGTGTGGGTGTGAGCATGTGTGTGGGTGTAAGTGTGTGTGTGGGTGTGAGCGTGTGTGAGCGTGTGTGTGGGTGTAAGTGTGTGTGTGGGTGTGAGCGTGTGTGTGGGTGTAAGTGTGTGTGCGGGTGTAAGTGTGTGTGTGGGTGTGAGCGTGTGTGTGGGTGTGAGCATGTGTGTGGGTGTAAGTGTGTGTGTGGGTGTGAGCGTGTG
>NC_042977.1:38477202-38486973 GCF_901001165.1 Salmo trutta
GCAGATGGTAGGATGTTTAAGGGATGGATAGAGTGCAGATGGTAGGATGTCTAAGGGATGGATAGAGTGCAGACGGTAAGATGTTTAAGGGATGGAGGGAGTGCAGATGGTAGAATACTTAAGGAATGGAGAGAGTGCAGATGGTAGAATATTTAAGGGATGGATAGAGTACAGATGGTAGAATATTTAAGGGATGGATAGAGTGCAGATGGTAGGATGTTTAAGGGATGGATAGAGTGCAGATGGTAGGATGTTTAAGGGATGGATAGAGTGCAGATGGTAGAATATTTAAGGGATGGATAGAGTGCAGATGGTAGGATGTTTAAGGGATGGAGAGAGTGCAGATGGTAGGATGTTTAGGGATGGATAGAGTGCAGATGGTAGGATGTTTAAGGGATGGATAGAGTGCATGTTTAGGGATGGATAGAGTGCAGATGGTGGGATGTTTAAGGAATAGAGAGAGTGCAGATGGTAGAATGTCTAAGGGATGGAGAGAGTGCAGATGGTAGAATGTTTAAGGAATAGAGAGAGTGCGGATGGTAGGATGTTTAAGGGATGGAGAGAGTGCAGATGGTAAAATTTTTAAGGAATGGATAGAGTGCAGATGGTGGGATGTTTAAGGGATAGAGAGAGTGCAGATGGTAGGATGTTTAAGGGATAGAGAGAGTGCAGATGGTAGGATGTCTAAGGGATGGAGAGAGTGCAGATGGTAGGATGTTTAAGGGATGGAGAGAGTGCAGATGGTAGGATGTTTAGGGATGGAGAGAGTGCAGATGGTAGAATATTAAAGGAATAGAGAGAGTGCAGATGGTAGGATGTTTAAGGGATGGAGAGAGTGCAGATGGTAGGATGTTTAAGGGATGGAGAGAGTGCAGATGGAAGAATATTTAAGGAATAGAGAGAGTGCAGATGGTAGGATGTTTAAGGGATGGAGAGAGTGCAGATGGTAGGATGTTTAAGGGATGAGAGAGTGCAGATGGTAGAATGTTTAAGGGATGGAGAGAGTGCAGATGGTAGGATGTTTAAGGGATGAGAGAGTGCAGATGGTAGGATGTTTAAGGGATGAAGAGAGTGGGATCCTCAGGGATCATCAACTAGATTCAACTGCAGGATTTATTTTTTTGAGCGTAATGGTTAGGGGCCCGGAACATAATTACAAATAATTTGTAGACTGCAAAATAAAAATAACTTTTACAGTCTTTTATGTTCAACGATAAATAATTAAATAAAAACTTGTGGGGACAAATAAATATTTGGCCCGCGGGCCACCAGTAAGGGAATTAGATGTATGATGTCTCAGGGATGGAGAGAGTGGAGATGGTAGGATATCTAGGGATGGGAAGGTACCTAGACAACCCCAGCTGTGGATCTGTAGACTGTAGCTGAACCAGACTGATGAGAAGGCTTGGATGTTGTACTACTCTGTCATATAGCTTCAGCATCAATAACAGTTGTGCAAAATTGGATGAAGTTGCATGGGGGAAAGGGGGAGGAGTTTACATGTGCTTTTGTGTGTGTGTGTGTGTGTGTGTGTGTGTGTGTGTGTGTGTGTGTGTGTGTGTGTGTGTGTGTGTGTGTGTGTGTTTGTGTTTGTGTGCCTTAGGTGAAGAGAGCTGAGTGATGGGTGGTTCGAGAGGGCAGGTGTGATTGGTAAGGCCATTTGAGTGACAGGTGGATTGGCCATTTAAAACTGCCTCAAGGACAGATAATCTGACAAGTAGTCTGTTAGCTTCAGTCTATGACCACCCTATCCCCTGTATATAGCCTCCACATTGACTCTGTACCGGTACCACCTGTATATAGCCTCCACATTGACTCTGTACCAGTACCCCCTGTATATAGCCTCCACATTGACTCTGTACCAGAACCCCCTGTATATAGCCTCCACATTGACTCTGTACCGGTAACCCCTGTATATAGCCTCCACATTGACTCTGTACCGGTACCCCCTGTATATAGCCTCCACATTGACTCTGTACCGGTACCACCTGTATATAGCCTCCACATTGACTCTGTACCAGAACCCCCTGTATATAGCCTCCACATTGACTCTGTACCGGTAACCCCTGTATATAGCCTCCACATTGACTCTGTACCGGTGCCCCCTGTATATAGCCTCCACATTGACTCTGTACCGGTACCACCTGTATATAGCCTCCACATTGACTCTGTACCGGTACCCCCCTGTATATAGCCTCCACATTGACTCTGTACCGGTACCACTTGTATATAGCCTCCACATTGACTCTGTACCGGTACCACCTGTATATAGCCTCCACATTGACTCTGTACCAGAACCCACTGTATATAGCCTCCACATTGACTCTGTACCGGTACCCCCTGTATATAGCCTCCACATTGACTCTGTACCGGTACCCCCTGTATATAGCCTCCACATTGACTCTGTACTGGTACCACCTGTATATAGCCTCCACATTGACTCTGTACCAGAACCCACTGTATATAGCCTCCACATTGACTCTGTACCGGTACCACCTGTATATAGCCTCCACATTGACTCTGTACCGGTACCCCCTGTATATAGCCTCCACATTGACTCTGTACCAGAACCCACTGTATATAGCCTCCACATTGACTCTGTACCGGTACCCCCTGTATATAGCCTCCACATTGACTCTGTACCGGTACCACCTGTATATAGCCTCCACATTGACTCTGTACCGGTACCCCCTGTATATAGCCTCCACATTGACTCTGTACCGGTACCACCTGTATATAGCCTCCACATTGACTCTGTACCGGTACCCCCTGTATATAGCCTCCACATTGACTCTGTACCGGTACCCCTGTATATAGCCTCCACATTGACTCTGTACCGGTACCCCCTGTATATAGCCTCCACATTGACTCTGTACCAGAACCCCCTGTATATAGCCTCCACATTGACTCTGTACCGGTACCCCCTGTATATAGCCTCCACATTGACTCTGTACCGGTACCCCCTGTATATAGCCTCCACATTGACTCTGTACCAGAACCCCCTGTATATAGCCCCACTATTGTTATTTACTGCTGCTCTTTAATTATTTGTTATTTTTATCTCTTACTTTTTTGTTGTTGTATTTTCTGAAAACTGCATTGTAGGTTAAGGGCTTGTAAGTAAGCATTTCACTGTAAGGTCTACACCTGTTGTATTCGGCGCATGTGACAAATAACATTTGATTTGATTCAGTCAGTGTTGCAAACACTCCCATGGGATAAAGCAGCAGTCACAGCCCTGATAGAGAGGTTCACACTGCTGCCAATATGCATATAATGCATTTATAAAGTGTTATGAACAGTTTTGAAGACTTATTGCACTATGGGGTCATATAAGTGACTATTAATCAGTTTATTAGATGCCTTACACACAGGTGGTCCACACAAAAATATCACTGAAAGATTTAATGACCTCAGCACTTCTGTTATGGTGCTGTGATTCATAGCGCATCGTAAAGAAAATACTGTTTCAGCTAAATGAAGACTTCATATGGAGCTTTGAAATATGGAAGTCTTCAAGTCATAAATCACAACGGTCTAAATTATCTGAGGAAAACTGTTGCCTCTTTCGATCTCCCTCTCTTTCTCTCTCTCTTTCTCCTCTCTTTCTTTCTCCTCTCTCTCTCTCTCCTCTCTCTCTTTCTCCTCTCTCTCTTTCTCCTCTCTCTCTTTCTCCTCTCTCTCTTCTCAGTCTCTCTTTCTTGCTCTGTCACGTTCCCTCTCGTCAACTCTTTCTCCTCTCTCTCTTCTCAGTCTCTCTTTCTAGCTCTGTCACGTTCCCTCTCATCAACTCTTTCTCCTCTCTCTCTCCTCAGTCTCTCTTTCTAGCTCTGTCACGTTCCCTCCCGTCAACTCTTTCTCCTCTCTCTCTTCTCAGTCTCTCATTCTAACTCTGTCACGTTCCCTCTCGTCAACTCTTTCTCCTCTCTCTCTCCTCAGTCTCTCTTTCTAGCTCTGTCACGTTCCCTCTCGTCAACTCCTTCTCCTCTCTCTCTTCTCAGTCTCTCTTTCTAGCTCTGTCACGTTCCCTCTCGTCAACTCTTTCTCCCCTCTCTCTCCTCAGTCTCTCTTTCTAGCTCTGTCACGTTCCCTCTCGTCAACTCCTTCTCCTCTCTCTCTCCTCAGTCTCTCTTTCTTGCTCTGTCACGTTCCCTCTCGTCAACTCTTTCTCCTCTCTCTCTCCTCAGTCTCTCTTTCTAGCTCTGTCACGTTCCCTCTCGTCAACTCCTTCTCCTCTCTCTCTCTTCTCAGTCTCTCTTTCTTGCTCTGTCGCGTTCCCTCTCGTCAACTCTTTCTCCTCTCTCTCTCCTCAGTCTCTCTTTCTTGCTCTGTCACGTTCCCTCTCATCAACTCTTTCTCCTCTCTCTCTCCTCAGTCTCTCTTTCTTGCTCTGTCACGTTCCCTCTCATCAACTCTTTCTCCTCTCTCTCTCCTCAGTCTCTCTTTCTAGCTCTGTCACGTTCCCTCCAGTCAACTCTTTCTCCTCTCTCTCTCCTCAGTCTCTCTTTCTTGCTCTGTCACGTTCCCTCTCGTTAACTCTTTCTCCTCTCTCTCCTCAGTCTCTCTTTCTTGCTCTGTCACGTTCCCTCTCGTCAACTCTTTCTCCTCTCTCTCCTCAGTCTCTCTTTCTTGCTCTGTCACGTTCCCTCTCATCAACTCTTTCTCCTCTCTCTCTCTTCTCAGTCTCTCTTTCTAGCTCTGTCACGTTCCCTCTCATCAACTCTTTCTCCTCTCTCTCTCTTCTCAGTCTCTCTTTCTAGCTCTGTCACGTTCCCTCTCGTCAACTCTTTCTCCTCTCTCTCTCCTCAGTCTCTCTTTCTAGCTCTGTCACGTTCCCTCTCGTCAACTCTTTCTCCTCTCTCTCTCTCCTCAGTCTCTCTTTCTAGCTCTGTCACGTTCCCTCTCGTCAACTCTTTCTCCTCTCTCTCTTCTCAGTCTCTCTTTCTTGCTCTGTCACGTTCCCTCCCGTCAACTCTTTCTCCTCTCTCTCTCCTCAGTCTCTCATTCTAACTCTGTCACGTTCCCTCTCGTCAACTCTTTCTCCTCTCTCTCTCCTCAGTCTCTCTTTCTTGCTCTGTCACGTTCCCTCTCATCAACTCTTTCTCCTCTCTCTCTCCTCAGTCTCTCTTTCTTGCTCTGTCACGTTCCCTCTCATCAACTCTTTCTCCTCTCTCTCTCCTCAGTCTCTCTTTCTTGCTCTGTCACGTTCCCTCTCGTCAACTCTTTCTCCTCTCTCTCTCCTCAGTCTCTCTTTCTTGCTCTGTCACGTTCCCTCTCGTCAACTCCTTCTCCTCTCTCTCTTCTCAGTCTCTCTTTCTAGCTCTGTCACGTTCCCTCTCATCAACTCTTTCTCCTCTCTCTCTTCTCAGTCTCTCTTTCTTGCTCTGTCACGTTCCCTCTCATCAACTCTTTCTCCTCTCTCTCCCCTCAGTCTCTCTTTCTTGCTCTGTCACGTTCCCTCCAGTCAACTCTTTCTCCTCTCTCTTTCTTGCTCTGTCGCATTCCCTCTCGTCAACTCTTTCTCCTCTCTCTCCTCAGTCTCTCTTTCTTGCTCTGTCACGTTCCCTCTCATCAACTCTTTCTCCTCTCTCTCTCTTCTCAGTCTCTCTTTCTTGCTCTGTCACGTTCCCTCTCGTCAACTCTTTCTCCTCTCTCTCTCCTCAGTCTCTCTTTCTTGCTCTGTCACGTTCCCTCTCATCAACTCTTTCTCCTCTCTCTCTTCTCAGTCTCTCTTTCTTGCTCTGTCACGTTCCCTCTCATCAACTCTTTCTCCTCTCTCTCTCTTCTGTCTCTCTTTCTAGCTCTGTCACGTTCCCTCCCGTCAACTCTTTCTCCTCTCTCTCTCCTCAGTCTCTCTTTCTAGCTCTGTCACGTTCCCTCCCGTCAACTCTTTCTCCTCTCTCTCTTCTCAGTCTCTCTTTCTTGCTCTGTCACGTTCCCTCTCATCAACTCTTTCTCCTCTCTCTCTCTTCTGTCTCTCTTTCTAGCTCTGTCACGTTCCCTCCCGTCAACTCTTTCTCCTCTCTCTCTCTTCTGTCTCTCTTTCTAGCTCTGTCACGTTCCCTCCCGTCAACTCTTTCTCCTCTCTCTCTTCTCAGTCTCTCTTTCTTGCTCTGTCACGTTCCCTCTCGTCAACTCTTTCTCCTCTCTCTCTCCTCAGTCTCTCATTCTAACTCTGTCACGTTCCCTCTCATCAACTCTTTCTCCTCTCTCTCTTCTCAGTCTCTCTTTCTTGCTCTGTCGCATTCCCTCTCGTCAACTCTTTCTCCTCTCTCTCTCCTCAGTCTCTCATTCTAACTCTGTCACGTTCCCTCTCATCAACTCTTTCTCCTCTCTCTCTTCTCAGTCTCTCTTTCTTGCTCTGTCGCATTCCCTCTCATCAACTCTTTCTCCTCTCTCTCTTCTCAGTCTCTCTTTCTAGCTCTGTCGCATTCCCTCTCGTCAACTCTTTCTCCTCTCTCTCTCCTCAGTCTCTCTTTCTTGCTCTGTCACGTTCCCTCTCGTCAACTCTTTCTCCTCTCTCTCTTCTCAGTCTCTCTTTCTAGCTCTGTCACGTTCCCTCTCATCAACTCTTTCTCCTCTCTCTCCTCAGTCTCTCTTTCTTGCTCTGTCACGTTCCCTCTCATTAACTCTTTCTCCTCTCTCTCTCTTCTCAGTCTCTCTTTCTTGCTCTGTCACGTTCCCTCTCGTCAACTCTTTCTCCTCTCTCTCTCTCCTCAGTCTCTCTTTCTAGCTCTGTCACGTTCCCTCTCGTCAACTCTTTCTCCTCTCTCTCTCTTCTCAGTCTCTCTTTCTTGCTCTGTCACGTTCCCTCCCGTCAACTCTTTCTCCTCTCTCTCTTCTCAGTCTCTCTTTCTAGCTCTGTCACGTTCCCTCTCGTCAACTCTTTCTCCTCTCTCTCTTCTCAGTCTCTCTTTCTTGCTCTGTCACGTTCCCTCTCGTCAACTCTTTCTCCTCTCTCTCTTCTCAGTCTCTCTTTCTAGCTCTGTCACGTTCCCTCTCGTCAACTCTTTCTCCTCTCTCTTTTCTCAGTCTCTCTTTCTAGCTCTGACACGTTCCCTCTCATCAACTCTTTCTCCTCTCTCTTTCTAGCTCTGTCACGTTCCCTCTCATCAACTCTTTCTCCTCTCTCTCTCCTCAGTCTCTCTTTCTTGCTCTGTCACGTTCCCTCTCATCAACTCTTTCTCCTCTCTCTCTTCTCAGTCTCTCTTTCTTGCTCTGTCACGTTCCCTCTCGTCAACTCTTTCTCCTATCTCTCTTCTCAGTCTCTCTTTCTAGCTCTGTCACGTTCCCTCTCGTCAACTCTTTCTCCTCTCTCTCTTCTCAGTCTCTCTTTCTAGCTCTGTCACGTTCCCTCTCGTCAACTCGTTCTCCTCTCTCTCTCCTCAGTCTCTCTTTCTTGCTCTGTCACGTTCCCTCTCATCAACTCTTTCTCCTCTCTCTCTCCTCAGTCTCTCTTTCTAGCTCTGTCACGTTCCCTCTCGTCAACTCGTTCTCCTCTCTCTCTCCTCAGTCTCTCTTTCTAGCTCTGTCACGTTCCCTCTCGTCAACTCTTTCTCCTCTCTCTCTTCTCAGTCTCTCTTTCTAGCTCTGTCACGTTCCCTCTCGTCAACTCTTTCTCCTCTCTCTCTCCTCAGTCTCTCTTTCTTGCTCTGTCACGTTCCCTCTCGTCAACTCTTTCTCCTCTCTCTCTTCTCAGTCTCTCTTTCTTGCTCTGTCACGTTCCCGCTCGTCAACTCTTTCTCCTCTCTCTCTCCTCAGTCTCTCTTTCTTGCTCTGTCGCGTTCCCTCTCGTCAACTCTTTCTCCTCTCTCTTCTCAGTCTCTCTTTCTAGCTCTGTCACGTTCCCTCTCGTCAACTCTTTCTCCTCTCTCTCTTCTCAGTCTCTCTTTCTAGCTCTGTCACATTCCCTCTCGTCAACTCTTTCTCCTCTCTCTCTCCTCAGTCTCTCTTTCTAGCTCTGTCACGTTCCCTCTCATCAACTCTTTCTCCTCTCTCTCTTCTCAGTCTCTCTTTCTTGCTCTGTCACGTTCCCTCTCATCAACTCTTTCTCCTCTCTCTCTCCTCAGTCTCTCTTTCTAGATCTGTCACGTTCCCTCTCATCAACTCTTTCTCCTCTCTCTCTCTTCTCAGTCTCTCTTTCTAGCTCTGTCACGTTCCCTCTCATCAACTCTTTCTCCTCTCTCTCTTCTCAGTCTCTCTTTCTAGCTCTGTCACGTTCCCTCTCGCCAACTCTTTCTCCTCTCTCTCTCCTCAGTCTCTCTTTCTTGCTCTGTCACGGTCCCTCTAGTCAACTCTTTCTCCTCTCTCTCTTCTCAGTCTCTCTTTCTTGCTCTGTCACGTTCCCTCTCATCAACTCTTTCTCCTCTCTCTCTCCTCAGTCTCTCTTTCTAGCTCTGTCACGTTCCCTCTCGTCAACTCTTTCTCCTCTCTCTCTCCTCAGTCTCTCTTTCTAGCTCTGTCACGTTCCCTCTCATCAACTCTTTCTCCTCTCTCTCTCTTCTCAGTCTCTCTTTCTAGCTCTGTCACGTTCCCTCTCGTCAACTCTTTCTCCTCTCTCTCTCCTCAGTCTCTCTTTCTAGCTCTGTCACGTTCCCTCCCGTCAACTCTTTCTCCTCTCTCTCTTCTCAGTCTCTCTTTCTTGCTCTGTCACGTTCCCTCTCGTCAACTCTTTCTCCTCTCTCTCTCCTCAGTCTCTCATTCTAACTCTGTCACGTTCCCTCTCATCAACTCTTTCTCCTCTCTCTCTCCTCAGTCTCTCTTTCTTGCTCTGTCACGTTCCCTCTCGTCAACTCTTTCTCCTCTCTCTCTTCTCAGTCTCTCTTTCTAGCTCTGTCACGTTCCCTCTCATCAACTCTTTCTCCTCTCTCTCTCCTCAGTCTCTCTTTCTTGCTCTGTCACGTTCCCTCTCATCAACTCTTTCTCCTCTCTCTCTTCTCAGTCTCTCTTTCTAGCTCTGTCACGTTCCCTCTCGTCAACTCTTTCTCCTCTCTCTCTTCTCAGTCTCTCTTTCTTGCTCTGTCACGTTCCCTCTCGTCAACTCTTTCTCCTCTCTCTCTTCTCAGTCTCTCTTTCTAGCTCTGTCACGTTCCCTCTCATCAACTCTTTCTCCTCTCTCTCCCCTCAGTCTCTCTTTCTAGCTCTGTCACGTTCCCTCTCGTCAACTCTTTCTCCTCTCTCTTTCTTGCTCTGTCACGTTCCCTCCAGTCAACTCTTTCTCCTCTCTCTTTCTTGCTCTGTCGCATTCCCTCTCGTCAACTCTTTCTCCTCTCTCTCTTCTCAGTCTCTCTTTCTAGCTCTGTCACGTTCCCTCTCATCAACTCTTTCTCCTCTCTCTCTCTTCTCAGTCTCTCTTTCTTGCTCTGTCACTTTCCTCTCGTCAACTCTTTCTCCTCTCTCTCTCCTCAGTCTCTCTCTTTCTTGCTCTGTCACGTTCCCTCTCATCAACTCTTTCTCCTCTCCTCTCTTCTCAGTCTCTCTTTCTTGCTCTGTCACGTTCCCTCTCATCAACTCTTTCTCCTCTCTCTCTCTTCTGTCTCTCTTTCTAGCTCTGTCACGTTCCCTCCCGTCAACTCTTTCTCCTCTCTCTCTTCTCAGTCTCTCTTTCTTGCTCTGTCACATTCCCTCTCGTCAACTCTTTTCTCCTCTCTCTCTCCTCCTCAGTCTCTCTTTCTTGCTCTGTCACGTTCCCTCTCGTCAACTCTTTCTCTTCTCTCTCTCTTCTCAGTCTCTCTTTCTTGCTCTGTCACGTTCCCTCTCGTCAACTCTTTC
>NC_042977.1:38487073-38617834 GCF_901001165.1 Salmo trutta
GACGGAGAAGACTCCGTGTTCCAGAGGTGGTCATTTGTTTTCTCAAGTCTGATGACAGTTGTCCACAAACAGAGAATATTCTCTCCACGATCACTTGGGATGCAGGGGCACAAACCAGATTCAGTGCCACAGGGCACAGCTTTGGATAAACAGCCATCCTTGCCTGCCATAACTGGAGAGGTGACTCTGTAAACATGCCCCCCTTTACCTCTTCCAGATATTTCCACAGTTCACACAGGGCACTTAATGCCCTGCCAGGTTGACCCGCCGGCTGGACAGTGACCTCAGAGACAATCTTTGATGCGAGAAAGCTATATTTCTGAAGCACTGTGGTCGAGAATCTTGCTGGATTCATTGTGCTGACATCTTCCTGGAGTTTTGCTGCTCCACAGCTGTACTCTCTTATTTGCTGAAGTACAAAAGACTCTGCTTGCCTCATCAGTGGCTCCTTCTTTGTTGAGCGAAATGCCAGAGTCACACTTGGGTCCATCAGGCAAGCTGCTGCAGTGGTTGGATCAAAGTTGGCTGCCAGAGGATTCAGTATGCATGCAAAGCTCTCACGCAGTGACTTAAGGAGGACCTGTGCCAACTGTTTTGCAACAGTAGTTGACTTCAAGTGTGCCTCAAGGTTGAGAAGGCACGACACTACATTAGACAGCGACTGGCCGTCAGTTTGAAGTTGGTCCGTGTGGATTGCGAGCGGCTCCAGCAACTTCACAAGCTGCTATAGCTTGGCCCAGTCACTGGTCAGCAAGTTGGTCGGTGTTGATTGCAAATGGTTTCAGCAACTTCAGAAGCAGTTTTAGCTTGGCCCAGTCACACTTCGTGCTCGCCCTCGGATTTCTTCCTTGTTTGCTAGTTATAGCTAGTGATAGTGATGCACAAGCTAGGCCTATTTGAAACATCGTCATCTACTGGCAGGCTTTATCTGCCAGATTCTGAAGTTCAAAAACCTTGTTAGAAAAAAAGCTTGAAAAACCCATTTAAGAAGAAAAAAACAAAAA
This sequence comes from Salmo trutta, assembly GCF_901001165.1. Taxonomy (NCBI): domain Eukaryota; kingdom Metazoa; phylum Chordata; class Actinopteri; order Salmoniformes; family Salmonidae; genus Salmo; species Salmo trutta. Next base: position 38,488,078 of record NC_042977.1, read on the forward strand.
CTAAACATAAATTATTTTATTTTAGTTAGTTTTGCAGTCAAATATAATACTTTGAGTACAGTTTTAGTTTTCAAATGTGTATACTTTGTATTTTACTCTGATCAGTGGTCTGAGCAATAAGTCCAAATGAAATCTAATAAAATGCATATTTTTATAATACAAGATACTCTAAAGACCAATGTATCAAACTAAAATAAAGACGAAATATAAATACATACTGGTGTTTTATATTTTCGAAATCCAAAATACATTTGCAATTACATGCCTTCACTACAATACCATTCTCAAGTAGATGTTTTTTTTTACCTTAGTTGAATGCAAAATGTAAATGTAAAATGGATCAATTGCAAAGCACACCAAGTATTATTAATGTTCTTCTTTCGGGGAAGAGCTCATTATAATAATACCCAGCATTCTTTGCGAGTGTTATTTTTTACATTTACAATTACATTGTGGTCATTTATCAGACACTTATCACGCCATAGTGCCCTCAGACTTTTGATACCAATGCAGGGTGAAAGGGGGCCAAAAAATTATGAAACGCAATAATATTTTTTTTGTATTTTACCACACAAACAACCCCACAGATCTCAAAAGTATCTTGTTACAAAATACATTGGATTGTAGTGCCAAACCCTGATCTGTTTCACCTGTCCTGGTGATTGTGTCCACCCCCTCCAGGTGTCGCCCATCTTCTCCATTATCCCCTGTGTATGTATACCTGTGTTCTCTGTTTGTCCGTTGCCAGTTTGTCTTGTTTGTCAAGTCAACCAGCACTTTGTTTCTCAGTTCCTGCTTTTCCCAGTCTCTTTTTTCTCGCCCTCTGGGTTTTTACCCTTGCCTGTCCTGACTCCGAGCCCGCTTGCCTGACCACTCGGCCTGCCCCTGAACCTGAGCTTGCCTACCGACCTGTACCTTTGCCCCCCGCTGTATTTTTTACCTCTGCTTACGCTGACCCTGAGCCTCCCTGCTGTCTGATACCGTTGCTTCACCTCAGGTTTACTGACCCCTGCCTGCCTTGACCTGTTTATTGCCTAACCCCTATTAGATCATTAAACTATTGTTTATTCAACGTGGTCTGCATCTGGGTCTTACCTTCATACCTGATAGTACGAACTGGCCATGACTGACCCAGCAGACCCGGGACAACTGTGCAACGTCATCTCCTCCCAAGGAGCCTCCATTGGTAGGCATGAGGATTTGCTTCATGGGCTGATGGAGGGGGTCCAAATGTTGGCTGAGCACCATGACCGGGTGTTGGACATGCTGCGGGAGCTGCTGGTAACCCCACCACCTCTCAGTAACTCGGCGGTTAGCAGCGCCGCCCCACTGGCCACTCCAGCTTCTCGGGAGCCCCGATTACGTACCCCAGAACGCTTTAATGGAGAGCTGAGCATCTTATGGGCGTTTTTAGCTGTGTGCCCTCATTTTTGAGCTTCAGCCCTCCTCCTTCCCCTCGGATCGCTCTAGAATAGCTTACCTCATCATTCTGGTCTGGAAGGGCTCTCACCTGGGCTACCGCTGTGTGGGAACAGCAGCCGACCATATGTGTGAGCATGGAGGGGTTCGTGGGGGAGGTGAGGAAGGATTTTGATGCCCTGCTCTCCAGGAGAGAAGCTGCCCAGAAGCTATTCGAGCTCCGGCAGGACGCCTGCACAGTTGCAGACTATACGGTGGATTTCCGCACGTTGGCAGCGGAGAGTGTGTGGAACCCGGAAGCATTGTTCGACATGTTCCTGCACGGTGTCTCGGAGGAGGTTAAGGACGAGCTTGCAGCTCGGGAATTGCCCACGGATCTTGACTCCCTCATCGCTTTGACCATCCGCATTGCTGGCCGATTGCAGGAACGACGGATGGAGAGAGAATTCGACGTCACTCGCATGTCCAGGGATTCCACCTCGTCTCTGAGCCATGCTGTAAGTCCCCGACGGTCCCGTGGCCGAGAGCACCCAAGGTTTCTGACCTTCCTCGAGAGTCACCAAAGCGGGCAGAGGCACTGTTTCCGGAGCTCATGCAACTGGGCAGAGCTGGGCTGTCGCCAGCGGAAAGGGAACACAGGATCAGCACAAGGAGCTGTCTGTATTGCGGGACTTTTGGTCATTTTGTGTCCTTGTGCCTGGTAAAGGACCAGTCTCACCAGGGAGCGAGTACTCTCATTGACTCTGGGGCCGATGAGAGCTTTTTGGATGCCACACTGGCTTCCGAGCTGAACATCCCCACTCAGCCCCTCTCCATTCCCATGGATGTTAGAGCGCTGGACGGGTGCTCTATAGGTCAGGTCACCCATACTGCCACTCCCATCAACCTACATGTGTCAGGGAATCACAGCGAGACCATTCAGTTCCTGCTCATCAAGTCCCGAGATTCCCGTGGTGTTGGGATTCTCCTGGCTCCAGCGACACCATCCACTCATCAACTGGTCTATGTGGGCTATCATGGGCTAGAGTCCGTTCTGCCATGCCCATAGTCTGAAATCGGCGCAACCTGCCCCCGAGACATCTTCCTGGGTCCTCGGAGTTGGATCCGAGACCTCTCTGCCATTCCCGCGGAGTACCAGGACCTCCGGGAGGTGTTCAGTAAGGCCTGGGCCACTTCCCTTCCGCCGCACTGCCCCTATGACTGTGGGATTGACCTTCTCCCTAGTATCACGCCGCCCCGGGGACGTCTGTACTCGCTGTCGGGACCAGAGACCAAGGCTATGGAGAACTACATTGGGGGCTCCCTAGCTACAGGATTTATCTGTCCATCCTCCTCTCCCGCTGGTGTAGGGATTTTCTTTGTGGAGAAGAAGGACAAGATCCTGTGCCCGTGCATTGACTACAGGGGACTCAATGACATCACAGTGAAGAACCGTTATCCGCTACCACTCATTTCCTCGGCCTTCGAGCTGCTCCAGGGGACCACGGTGTTTTCCAAGCTGGATCTACGAAAACACCTACCACCTGGTGCGGATACGAGAGGGGGACGAGTGGAAAACCACCTTCAACATGGCCAGTGGCCACTACGAATATCTGGTCATGCCCTTTGGTCTCACCAACGCCCCTGCCGTGTTCCAGGCTTTGGTGAATGATGTTCTTGACAACATGCTGAACCGTTCGTCTTCGTCTACCTTGATGACATCCTCATCTTCTCCCGCGGCGGTGGATTGGCCTCAGCCTACGTCCAGGGTGCAGCTGCAACGCAACCTGGGGTTCGCCAACTTTTATCGCCGCTTTATCTGGGGTTACAGCACCATGGCCTCCCCCCTGTCGGCCCTCACCTCTGCCAAGGTTCCATTCACGTCGTCCACGGTCGCTGACCGGGCATTCCGGGACTTTAAACACCGCTTCACCACGGCTCCGATCCTGGTTCATCGGAACCCTTCCCGTCAGTTCGTAGTGGAGGCCGATGCTTTGGATGTCGGAGTAGAGGCTGTCCTGTCCCAACATTCTGCCCTGGACCTTAAGCTGCATCTCTTCGCCTTCTTCTCCCACCGCCTCAATGCCACAGAGAGGAATTATGGTGTGGGGAATCAGGAGCCTCTGGCGGTGACAATGGCATTGGAGAAATGGAGGTACTGGCTCGACGGGGCAGAACATCCGTTCATTGTGTGTACCGACCACAAAAACCTGGAGTACCTCCGTACCGTCAAGCGCCTCAACTCCAGACAGGCGAGATTTGCCCTGCTGTTTACCCGGTTCAACGTTTCCCTCTCCTACCGGCTGGTTCCAAGAACGTCAAGCCGGATGCCCTATCTCGCCGCTATAACCACACGGCTACCACCCCGGAGCCCGAAACCATCCTTCCAATCTCGTGCCTGGTGAAGGCACTCAGCTGGGGTATCAGGAAACAGGTCCGGGAGGCGCAGCGGTCCCAGCCAAACATTGGGGGGCCAGATAACCAGATGTTGGTGGCCTACCATGGTTCCCGACATCGCCGCATTTGTCGCTACCTGCACGGTCTGTGCACGGAACAAGACACCTCGACAAGCTCTGGCTGGCCGCCTCCAACCTCTGCCGTCCCTCATTGCCCCTGGTCTCACATCTCCCTGGACTTTGTCACGGGTCTTCCCCCGTCTGATGGTAACACTGCCATCCTGACCGTGGTGCATCGCTTTTCCAATGCCGCCCACTTCATTCCTTTCCCCAAGTTACCCTCTGCCAAGGAGATTGCCCAACTCAACTCCGGATCCATGGACTGCCCGTGGACATGGTCTCCGACCGCGGGCCTCAGTTCTCATCCCAGTTCTGGTAGGCATTCTGCACCCTCATTGGGTCATCGGCCAGCCTGTCCTCTGGGTTCCACCCACAGTCTAATGGCCTGTCGGAGCAAGCCAACCAGGACCTTGAGACAACTCTGTGCTGCTTGGTCTCCGCCAACCCCACCACCTGCAGCCAGCAGCTGGCGTGGGTGGAATACACCCACAACACCCTTCCCTGCTCTGCCACAGGCCTATCACCATTTGAGTGTTCCCTGGAATATCAGCCCCTGCTCTTCCCTGATCAGGAATAGGTCGGTGGCATACCTTCTGCCCAGATGTTAAAGGTCTTACTCACATCGGCTGCGGAGAGTGTGATACCACAGTCGTCCGGGAACAGCTGATGCACTCACGTATGTTTCAGTGTTACTAGCCTTGAAGCGAGCATAGAAGTAATTTAGCTCGTCTGGTAGGCTCGTGATAGCGGGCAGCTCTCGGCTGTGCTTCCCTTTGTAGTCTGTAATAGATTGCAAGCCCTGCCACATCCGACGAGCGTTGGAGCCGTTGTAGTATGATTCGATCTTAGTCCTGTTACGCTTGGCCTGTTTGATTGTTCGTCGGAGGGCACAGCAGGATTTCTTATAATTTTCCAGGTTAGAGTCTCGCTCCTTGAAAGTGGCAGCTCTACTCTTTAGCTCAGTGCAGATGTTGCCTGTAATCCATGGCTTCTGGGTGGGGTATGTACGTGCAGTCACTGTGGGGACGACGTCATCAATGCACTTATTGATGAAGCTAGTGACTGATGTGGTGTACTCCTCAATGCCATCAGAAGAATCCCAGAACATATTCCAGTCTGTGCTAGCAAAACAGTCCTGCAGCTTAGCATCTGCTTCATCTGACCACTTTTTATCCTGCAAGAGCAACGGAGTGGAAAAGAGAGGAAATAAATCCTGCAAGAGAAAAGTGTCTCACCAAAGAAAATGTTAGTCCTATTTTGTTTCTGTAAAAATGTCCATCTGTGTTCAAAATTAGACGATTTCCCCTAAGCACCTGCTATTGTAATGAGAGTGTGAAGAGGTGATCTGATGTTATATCCTGTTCTCTATAATCTTTTGAGGTGCAGTGGCTGCAGATGAGCCAAAGAAGTAGCCAGCTCTACTGTAACACATCTCCAATGCCTTCGCTGTTCCTCTAATTGAGTTAGGCAGCATTTCAACTCCTGTTGCTAGCAGTAGGGGGAGCCAGTCCCTCTGTTTACAGCTCTTTTTTTAAGACAGGGAAAACCAATAAACAAGGAATCCTGGTTTAACTTATTTTACTGTAAATCCAGTCAATATGTGTGTTGTGTTGGTGTGAGCCTGTGAAGGCAAACTGTGAATGACAGACAGGCAGGCAGGGTGGATGTTGGTGTGACAGCAGGGGAAGAAGACTCAGCTATCTGACACATGGAACACAGCCTCAGCCTCCAGGCTCTGTTGCCTTGACAACCTCATCCAGCAGCAAAACTAAAGGGGCTTATGTATGAAACCCCGCTTTGCAAATGCAAATATAGGCTACCATCTGTTTTTGATAAACTAATTTGATAGTGAATAGAGATGTGATATATGGATGTACAACACATCCAAGGTAGCCTACCACCCTGCCTTGAAACCTCCATTAGCATCAAACAGCCTTAGTCCCACCATAAGGAGCTATTCTCCACAGGGCATCTGGAGGTGAAGATGCAGCTGCATCATGGTGCTTGAGGTTGAATAAGCCCCTGGACAACCTCAGAGTAGTAACCAGTAATCACAGGGCAATAAAGTGAAGAATTCCCTCACAGACTTACACTAGGTGTTCCAACCTGCATAGGCAGCCAGTCCAGAGGGACATGCTTGGGTGGGTGGGTGAGCGAGTGATTAAATGAGTGAGTCTGTCTGTCTGTAACATAGGGCAGGGTTACACATGTGTTGTGATAGCTAAGCTAGGTTGCTGGGTTGGATATTGAATCACTACAAGGCTGCCGACTAGACCAGTTTGGATGTGATATTTATTGACTTGTCACCTCACCACCATGAACCACACAGGTACTCTTTAGGGTTCTTTAATGAACACCTGTAGGGTGTGGTTCTACAAGGAATAGTAAGGAACATGTTATAGGACACAATCATATGGGATTATTGCTATAAGATGCATGCAGTATAAAGGCTTAATCAGATGACGTTACTACAGTATGCAATGATAAACGTAATGAAATAAGGCTTCACACAGATGTGAATAGAATACTAACTTATATCATATGCTGTATGTAATAGGCTACATATAACTAGAAGGATAATGCAGTATATGAGAACATGAATTACTGCAGCAGAATACAGCTGCAGTCTATACACCTACAGGTGTAGTGTGCTAACATTGACGGTAAACTTTAAAGTGGCCCGCAAGGACACCTGACCACTGCAAGGTGCAATAACTGCATGCTGACCATAAAATGGGGGACAGAGAGAGGAAGCATTGAGACGTTCAGACAAATTCAGGGCCGTCACAATGTGCTGCACTGGGAAAGAAAAATAAGGTCACATACAGACACCATAACCCTAAAATGTCAGTATCATGTAGCATAGTCATGCGACATGTCAGTTAAATAATTTTATTAACAATGAGATAATATTGAGGAAACCACTTCTGTTCTCAGTAGAGCACCACACACTCCATCTGCAATGGGAGATCAGAGAGGAAGGAAATGGGGTGTGCTGGGCTGGGCCCTGTCTGTCTATCTAAGCAAGAAGAAAATCCTGACCCATTTGAAATACACTTTATTTTATCAGTATTCTCTGAAGGGTCAAATGAGGTACTGTCAAATGTTAAAGATTTATTTGGACTGGATAAGTAACCTAAATAACAGTACTGTTATTACTACTAACAGCGATGTTTTGCTGACAGACCCCGCCCATTACTTTTTCTGCCCTCTGTACTGGTTATGTGTATGTGGGCTACAAGAAGCACCTTTTAGTTAATTTCTATCTTGGGTTCTGTTGACAGAAAAGAGAGAAACAAACACAGTCAAGACTAGATTCTGGTGGTTGGCTGCACAAGGAGGTGAGTGAGATTTGTTATATTAACTAATTTGTTTTATTTTGACTTGAAGACTTATCACATTACAGTATTGATCATGTCTTCAAGTTTCCAAATATTATTTTGGAAAACCTTAGAGTACGTATTGGGACATATTGGTCCAGTAGAGTGACAGTTCACTCCAAAATTAAAGTTAGTCAGATTTGTTCTATTCTTTTTAGAACTAACATATTTCAGATCAAGTGGATTAACAGTTTTTTTGGGAGTCTTAAAACGTTAAGCGTATTGTTAAAACCTGTTAGGGCTAGGGGGCAGTATTTACACGGCCGGATAAAAAACGTACCCGATTTAATCTGGTTACTACTCCTGCCCAGTAACTAGAATATGCATAGAATTATTGGCTTTGGATAGAAAACACCCTAAAGTTTCTAAAACTGTTTGAATGGTGTCTGTGAGTATAACAGAACTCATATGGCAGGCAAAAACCTGAGAAGATTCCATGCAGGAAGTGGCCTGTCTGACAAGTTGTTGTTCTTCTTGCCTCTGTTTATTGAAGACTGAGGATCTTTGCTGTAACGTGACACTTCCTATGGCTCCCATAGGCTCTCAGAGCCCGGGAAAAAGCTGAACGATATCGAGGCAGCCCCAGGCTGAAACACATTATCGCTTTTGACAAGTGGCCGATCAGAGGACAATGGGCTTAGGCGCGTGCCCGAGTCGACCCCATGCTTTATTTTCTTTCGTCTGTTTACCTAATTGCAGATTCCCGGTCAGAATATTATCGCTTTTTTACCAGAAAAATGGCATAAAAATTGATTTTAAACAGCGGTTGACATGCTTTGAAGTACGGTAATGGAATATTTTGATTTTTTTTGTCACGAAATGCGCCGTGCTCGTAACCCTTATTTACCATTCGGATAGTGTCTTGAACGCACGAACAAAACGGCGCTGTTTGAACATAACTATGGATTATTTGGGACCAAACCAACATTTGTTATTGAAGTAGAAGTCCTGGGAGTGCATTCTGACGGTAATCAAACTTTTCTAATAGTAAATCGGAGTTTGGTGAAGGCTAAACTTGCTGGGTGTCTAAATAGCTAGCCCTGTGATGCTGGGCTATCTACTTAGAATATTGCAAAATGTGCTTTCACCAAAAAGCTATTTTAAAATTGGACATATCGAGTGCATAGAGGAGTTCTGTATCTATAATTCTTAAAATAATTGTTATGCTTTTTGTGAACGTTTATCGTGAGTAATTTAGTAAATTGTTAGTAAATTCGCCGGAAGTTTGCGGGGGGTATGCTAGTTCTGAATGTCACATGCTAATGTAAAAAGCTGTTTTTTGATATAAATATGAACTTGATTGAACAAAGCATGCATGTATTGTATAACATAATGTCCTAGGTGTGTCATCTGATGAAGATCATCAAAGGTTAGTGCTGCATTTAGCTGTCTTCTGGGTTTTTGTGACATTATTTGCTAGCTTGAAAAATGGGGGTCTGATTATTTCTGGCTGGGTACTCTGCTGACATAATCTAATGTTTTGCTTTCGTTGTAAAGCCTTTTTGAAATCGGACAGTGTGGTTAGATTAACGAGAGTCTTGTCTTTAAAATGCTGTAAAATAGTCATATGTTTGAGAAATTGAAGTAATAGCATTTCTAAGGTATTTGAATAACGCGCCACAGGATTCCACTGGCTGTTACGTAGGTGGGACGATTTGGTGCCACTTACCCTAGAGAGGTTAACCACAAGAAATAAGCTACATATATCAATCCAGATGTAATATTGTATTCGTTTTTTACTAAAGGTGCAAATGTTGAGAAAATCTTTGTTTTGTCATAGGTTGGCCATGGTGGGAAGGGGTTTCGTGAGTTGTTTCATCATTTTTATGTCCCTGACCTCAGTATGTGTTATCCCAAAATTGTTATTTTCAATAAGCGATCTCAGGAACATAGAATTTGGCCGCCCTCTACCTCGACACGGCCTGATGCTGCTTCACTGGCGAGCCAACAATATTCAAATTGACGACAACGACAACATGAGACTCAATTTCAACACAACCAGGGGAGACTATGTCTTTCATTTCAATGGAAACGCTGATAATCCCCCTCCGTTACCTATTCTGTCCCGTCGATGTGGAAGGTACTACTCACTAGGGAATCTTGTTCGCAATAACAACAATGGCGCTATGGCACTTCCTTATTATGTAACTCGAGGATTCAACAACTCAGAGCTACCTGAGAACATTAGGGACAGGGTCATACTCAGAGTTAGGAACAAAGGGTTCCTAACCAATCAGTACATTGTGGACAAGGTCTATGTCACACAGCACTATCCACCAAATGGAAATAGAGGATCTGGCTATGATCCAGCCAATACATACCGTGTCAATGTCAGCCTCCTTAGACAAATCCAAAGACTATCAAACAATAACCTAAATGATATTCCACAAACATATCATGCAGAGATCAACCACAACATTCTGGAGAGACTGAAAAACACCTGGGGAGACACACCTGGTCTGGTACTTCTTCTGGCTCTTGTATTTCACTTTACACGTCCCAAAACCTTATTTAAGGAGCAAGCTCTTCGTTCAACATCAGTATTTGCACAGCCGGATAAAAAACGTACCCGATTTAAACTGGTTACTACTCTTGCCCAGAAATGAGAATATGCATATAATTAGTAGATTTGGATAGAAAACACTCTAAGTTTCTAAAACTGTTTGAATGATGTCTGTGGGTATAACAGAACTCATATGGCAGGCCAAAACCTGAGAAGATTCCATACAGGAAGTGCCCTGTCTGACAATTTGTTGTCCTTCTGTTGCATCTCTATCAAAAATACAGCATGTGTGCTGTTACGTGACATTTTCTAAGGCTTCCATTAGCTCTCTAAAGCCGCCAGAAAGTGGAATGGGGTGTCTGCTGTCTCTGGGCAAAGAACAGCAGCTCTGTTTGTGAGTGGTCAGCCTGGGGACAGTGACACTGAGATGCGCGTTCATGAGACTACTCAATTTTTTTTCTTTCAGCCTTTCAATGAATACAACGTTGCCCCATTGGAATATTATCGCTATTTTACGAGAAAAATAGCATAAAAATTGATTTTAAACAGCGTTTGACATGCTTCTAAGTACGGTAATGGTATATTTAGAAATGTTTTGTCACGAAATGCGCTCGCGTGTCACCCTTCGGATAGTGACCTGAACGCACGAACAAAACGGAGCTATTTGAATATAACTATGGATTATTTGGAACCAAAACAGCATTTGTTGTTGAAGTAGAAGTCCTGGGAGTGCATTCTGACGAAGAACAGCAAAGGTAATCCAATTTTTCTAATACTAATTCTGAGTTTAGTGAGTCCCAAACTTGGTGGGTGTCAAAATAGCTAGCCGTGATGGCCGAGCTATGTACTCAGAATATTGCAAAATGTGCTTTCGCCGAAAAGCTATTTTAAATCTGACACCGCGATTGCGTAAAGGAGTTCTGTATCTATAATTCTTAAAATTATTGTTATGTATTTTGTGAACGTTTATCATGAGTAATTTAGTAAATTCACCGGAAGTTTTTTGGTGGCTATGCTAGTTGTGAACATCACATGCTAATGTAAAAAGCTGTTTTTTTTATATAAATTTGAACTTGATTGAACAAAACATGCATGTATTGTATAACATAATGTCCTAGGAGTGTCATCTGATGAAGATCAAAGGTTAGTGCTGCATTTAGCTGTGGTTTTGGTTTTTGTAACATATATGCTTGCTTTGAAAATGGCTGTGTGATTATTTCTGGCTGGGTACTCTCCTAACAATCTAATGTTTTGCTTTCGCTGTAAAGCCTTTTTGAAATCGGACAACGTGGTTACATTAACGAGAGTCTTATCTTTAAAATGGTGTAAAATAGTCATATCTTTGAGAAATTGTAGTTATAGCATTTTTGAGCGATTCCACTGGCTGTTGACTAGCCCAGGGAGGTTAATGTCCAATGGCCGATGACCACCGATACCTTGTATCTATAATTTCTCTTCATAATATTCTCTTCAAATGACAAGGATTGAAAAGGATTTGCCAGTTGATAGTTGACTTGATTCATGATGATGACTGCTAGATTGCTAGCTAAAATTTTGAAAGTATGATGTTGACATGATCAGTCCAATCAAAGCTACGGTAGATATAACGTGATTTGACATCATTTTATCTGTGGCCAATGACCTTGAGCCTTCTTGGATGGGCACATCTAATGTAACTATGGCAGCACCCAAGGGGTTAGAATTTTCGAGCTCTGCTTGTATCGTGCCCATGAGTGACAGAAAACTGAGCAATTCAAGGTATCGGTGCCCATAATGAGAAAAAAAAAAGTTTTACATAAGTATTCAGACCCTTTGCTATGAGACTCGAAATTGAGTTCAGGTGCATCCTGTTTCCATTGATCATCCTTGAGATTTTTCAAAAAATGGATTGGAGTCCACCTGTGGTAAATTCAATTGATTGGACATTATTTGGAAAGGTACACACCTTTCTAAATAAGGTCCCACAGTTGACAGTGCATGTCAGAGCAAAAACCAAGCTCCAAGACAGGATTGTGTCGAGGCTCAGATCTGGAGAAGGGTACAAAAACAATTCTGCAGCATTGAAGGTCCCCAAGAACACAGTGGCCTACAACAGAACCACCAAGACTCTTCCTAGAGCTGGCAGCCTGGCAAAACTGAGCGATCGGGGGAGAAGGGCCTTGGTCAGGGAGGTGACCAAAAACCAGATTGTAACTCTGACAGAGCTCTAGAGTTCCTCTGTGGAGTTGGGAGAACCTTCCAGATGGGAAACCATCTCTGCAGCACTCTACCAATCAGTCCTTTATGGTAGAGTGGCCAGACGGAAGCCACTTCTCATGAATTGGCACATGACAGCCAGTTTGGAGTTAGCCAAAAGGCACCTAAAGGACTCTCAGACCATGAAAACAAGATTCTCTGGTCTGATGAAACCAAGATGAAACTATTTGGCCTGAATACCAAGCACCACGTCTGGAGGAAACCTGGCACCATCCCTACGGTGAAGCATGGTGGTGGCAGCAGCAGCATTTTTTAGCGGCAGGGACTGGGACACTAGTCAGGATCGAGGGAAAGATGAACGGAGCAAAGTACAGAGAGATCCATGATGAAAACCTGCCCCAGATCGCTCAGGACCTCAGACTGGGGCGAACGTTCACCTTCCAACAGGACAACGCCCCTAAGCTCACAGCCAAGACAATGCAGGAATGGCTTCGGGATAAGTCTGAATGTCCTTGAGTGGCCCAGCCAGAGCCGGACTTGAACCCGATCGAACGTCTCTGGAGAGACCTGAAAATAGCTGTGCAGCAACGCTCCCCATCCAACCTGACAGAGCTTGAGAGGATCTACCGAGAAAAAAATGGGAGAAACTCCCCAAATACAGGTGTGCCAAGCTTGTAGCGTCATACTCAAGAAGACCTAAGGCTACTTTTTACATTTGCAAACATTTCTAAAACCTGTTTTTGCTTTGTCATTATGGGGTATTGTGTGCAGATTGATGAGAAAAAACAAACAATTTAATACATTTTAGAATAAGGCTCTAACCTAATCAAATGTGGAAAAAGTCAAATTTCTGAATACTTTCCAAAGGCATTGTATATGCTTTAGAATGGCACGGTTTTGGAGGGAAATACCAGGTTATCCGGGAGAAATAGGATGGAACATTTGTAAAACACCACAATGGCAGTAGGGGTTGGAACCAGACCTTGTGTAAATAGTATATTTTAAATACTCTAACAAGCTGTACTTGATGATTGAGCTTGCCTGGCACAATGGAAAATATGGAATAGTCCCATAAGTGTAAAACCCATCAGTCTGGCATTTCGGTCAGGCTCAAACAAATGCTTTAAGTATGTTATTAATTTCAAATACAATTTGAACCCAATTGCAAATCCCCCTACCAAGGCAGTATGGGATGGCAACTGAAAAGTGATGTAGGTGTGGTTAAACTTGTTTGAGACCTGAAGTCTTATATGAGCTCCCTAAGCTAATGCCTACGCTTAAGCTCAGCAGGGTAACACATTATTGTGGCCTGCAGGAGACCTAGGCTAGAAACCAGTCTGTCCAATTGGTGCAGTGAACTGGATAGGTATCTGTGTGGTGAAATAGGTGGTGGAGCATAACGAAGGTGGTTCTGTGTGTTAAGTAATCTAAAGAGTCTAGAGTGACAGGTCAGTAACTGGAAGGTTGTTAGTTCAACCCTGGGTCTCTTGTTACCTTGTTGAAGTATGGGGCTGTATGTACTGTAGCCTAGAGGTTGGAGGGGAGGCAAACATCTTGGGGTTGCTGGTTTGAATCCTGGGTCTCGTGGATGTGAACTGGCAACTGAAGTGTTGCTGGTATCCCCGTGACTTCCACCGAAGGTGGCTCCTCTCCCTGTTCGGGCGGCGCTCGGCGGCCAAACTTTTCTGAATAACTTCAACAGATCATGTAATATCATACCAAAATGTTACCTGTAATATTTTTACAGCCACACTTTTTATGCCAAGGTAAGCATCTACTTTACCGAAGAACTGCAGTGATACATAACCAACCTAGAGCCTTCCTCATCTACTTTTCCCCTGGGATACCGAATGTGACATTCTTAATCTTACATTCTTCCTTTTCTTTTAGAAAATAAAATGTGCTTATATACAAACATTCTCTATGCATCCCACAAGAGTCTGAGGCTGCCTGGCAGGGTTGGTCCAACAAAGCCAAAGCTTCCTGATAGGCGAGCATAATATACAAGAAATCTCTCAAAGCTGTGAATGAGAACTTTGACGACCAGGTACCTAGCTGGTGGGAATTCCAGTGGAGTACCCCCACCCAGGTAGTGGCAGTGCTGGCAACACTAGCTGCAGTAACCCATGGGGAGGGGGTCACACTCAGACAATCAGAGAGAGGGCAAATTATTGTGGCCCTGGTGGCACAAAATAATTTAATGTTCTGACTGCACTGAGGTGCTTGGGAAACTGGTCACAATAGGGGACCAGCGTGTGTGTGTTTCAGGGTAGGGGGGTGTATCTGAGCTCCATCAGCTAGGACTAGACAGTGGTTAATCAAATCTCCCCATTCTTGCTCAGTTTGGCATGCCTTCTCAAACAGCTACAACTGTACACGCATTCACACATCAAGTCTTCTCTTGAGTTGGGCTCGGGGTTGGAACAACTGTTGAACAACTGAGCTTGTGTTTGCTTGTGGGGGAGGGGTGGGGAGAGTGTGTGTATGTATCCCACAACTGTTGCTATGGGGTAATGATGTTAGGGACAGTATAGGATGAATCAAAATAATTGTTTGCCAAAATAATAATTGCTTGCCGAAAATGTAATTTTTGGAATGTCAGTCCTGGTTATAGGTAACAATCCTTTGTAGTAAGGACCTACATTATTATGCATATTATTAGTTAATTGTGGTAAAAAATTAACATATGCAAGAACAAAAAATATATATACACAGCACCAATCAAATGTTGACACCTACTCATTACAGAGTTTCTTTATTTTTACTATTTTCTCCATTGTAGAATAATAGTGAAGACATCAAAACTATGAAATACTGTAACATATCAAATCATGTAGTAACCAAGAAAGTGTTAAACAAATCAGAATATATTTTATATTTCAGATTATTGAAGGTAGCCACCCTTTGCCTTGATGACAGCTTTGCACACGCTTGGAATTCTCTCAACCAGCTTCACCTGGAATGCCTGAGACTCATTGGCCTTCATTGAGTGCACACTGTGCACCCCCTACACATTTATATTACATAGGTGGCGTTCGGGTCCACTGGACCCGAGGGTAATAAAAGTGTAGAAAAGTGTGTGTAGATGAAAACAAGAAAAAAATGAAACGAAAAGGTTTGCTGTGTGCCTTCACTCTGTCTTTCTCCTCCCTGGGCTTGCTGTTTCAACATAGCACCAATAACCGGTCTGTCTCTCGCTTTTCTCACACTCTTTACCCTTCGTAGTGTGTGAAACTACACAATGTCTTGCGGGAACCTGTACAATGTTATTACAATACATTCTTTTGATACATTCTTTTGATGAATTGTATAAAATTCGGTATTTTCCCACATTCTAACCCAATGAATAGCTTTGCATGTGTGGCTCTTTACCACAGTCAGTATGGCAAAAACAATCTCTGCTCAGAGGGCCTTAGAAATAATTATTGCAGAGAGAGAAGCTAGTGTGGAAGGAGCGTCATCCACTTTAGAAGATGAAGAATTATATGAAGATCATGTCTCTGTCAATTCAGAGTCTGACAGTGAGTTGGAAGAAGAGGACAGGCCATCAGGGCCAGGCCATCAGCAGCCAGCCCCAGGACTAGCCCGTCAGCAACCAGCTCATCAGCAGCCTGCAGGAGAAATATGGATGTCAAAAAATTGTGAAATTGAATGGTCTTCTTGCCAAAGGAGTGAGTCACCCCGCATGGCTGCCAATGTGATAAGGATGCAACCAGGACCGACGCGGATGGCGGTTACTCATGTGCAGGACATAGTCTTCTTTTGAACCGTTTATCCCAGACACCATCCAGAAAATCATTCTGGACTGCACTAATTTGGAGGGAATGCGTGTTTTTGGAGAGCGATGGAAGGAGATGGACCAAACTCATTTACATGTATACTTTAGGGTTCTTAACCTTCCTGGTATTTTCAGATCCAACGGGGAATCCACAGAATCCCTGTGGGATGCAGAAACTGTCAGATAACTTTTCCGTGAAACAATGTCCATGGAAAACTTCCACATTATTTCCAGGATTATCCTCTTTAATATCCAAGACAACAGACCAGATCGGCGGCAGAGAGACAAGCTAGCTGCAATGAAGTCAGTGTGGGACGTGGGTGGACCACCTTCCCCTGTTTTACAACCCTGGGCCCAACGTTAGTGTTGACGAGCAGCTTATGCCATTTAGGGGCCGCTGCCCCTTCAGGCACTACATACTGTCCAAACCCGCAAAATATGGTATCAAGATGTGGGTGCCCCATCCGCCTGACCCACGGAATCAACAACTCCAATACTGGAAGTAAGTGTGAGTGATGTTGTTGCATGTGTGTGTCTGACTCTCCTACCTTGGCCTGCTGTAACTATATATGTGAGTAAGTGAGATGTTAGCAAAATGTTTTCATCATTCTAGAATGCAGCCGGTAGCAACAAGAAGAAGCTCTGCAATGTGTGTGGACCCAAGAAGGACAGGAAAACACAGTACACAAGCATCACGTGCAAGAAATACATTTGCAATACACACACAGCAAAACTCTCTCCCTCATGTGGTGTGTAGACAGGCCTTTAGTTGTGTTCAATTGGGCTCATTTATTATTTCCATAAAATACTATATGTAAAATTTTTGTCCTTCCAATTTGTTAAGTTCAAAGCAATTAACATCAAGTGTTGAAAACCTTGTTTAATTTATATTTGTTCAAGATAAACATGATTTATTTCACCCATATCTTGATTATAATTGATTTTTGTTTCCAAAAAACGAATAGTTATTTTATTGATAAATGTGATCAAGCAGAGGTAAATGGCAAATATTAACCATGTATGCTGTCTATATTGCTTGTATATGTTGATATTCATTTGAAGTTGGAAGTTTACATACACCTTAGCCAAATACATTTAAACTCAGTTTTTCACAATTCGTGACATTTAATCCTAATAAAAATTGTCTTAGGTCAGTTAGGATCACCACTTTATTTTAAGAATGTGAAATGTCAGAATAATAGTAGAGAGAGATTTATTTCAGATTTTATTTATTTTATCACATTCCCAGTGGATCAGAAGTTTACAAACACTCAATTAGTATTTGGTAGCATTGCCTTTAAATTGTTTAACTTGGTCAAACCTTTCCGGTAGCCTTCCACAAGCTTCCCACAATAAGTTGCGTGAATCTTGGCCCATTCCTCCTGACAGAGTTGGTGTAACTGAGTCAGGTTTGTAGGCCTCCTTTCTCGCAAACGCTTTTTCAGTTCTGCCCACAAATTTTCTATAGGATTGAAGTCAGGGCTTTGTGATGGCCAATCCAATACCTTGACTTTGTTGTCCTTAACTTCACTAGGGTAGGGGGCAGCATTCGGAATTCTGGATGAAAAGCATGCCCAAATTACACTGCCTGCTACTCGGGCCCAGAATGTAGGATATGCATAGTAAACACTCTGAAGTTTCTAAAACTGTTTGAATGATGTCTGTGAGTATAACAGAACTCATATTGCAGGCAAAAACCTGAGAAAAATCCAACCAGGAAGTTGAAAATCTGAGGCTTGTAGTTTTTTCAATTGATTCCCTATTCAAACTACAGTGACTTAGGGGTCATTTTGCAGTTCCCAAGGCTTCCACTAGATGTCAACAGTCTTTAGAACGTTGTTTCATGCTTCTACTGTTTATAGAGAGAGAATAACGTGACCTGGAAGTACATGACTGAAATTAAGACATGAGTTCAGTTGCGCGCGATCACGTGAGAGGTAGCTGCGTTCCGTTTGTTTTTTGAAGTCATTGTTATCGTCCGGTTGGAATATTATGGAAGATTTATGTTAAAAACACCCTAAAGATTGACGCTATACATCGTTTGACATGTTTCTACGAATGTAAATATAACTTTTTTAGACTTTTTGTCGTGCCATTTTCCGCGCTCTTCCATCATTTGGAGTAGCTTACTGAACGCGCTAACAAAAGGAGGTATTTGGACATAAATCATGGACTTTATCGAACAAAACAAAATTACTGTGAGTGCATTCTGATGAAGATCATCAAAGGTAAGTGAATATTTATAATGCTATTTATGATTTTAGATGACTCCAAAATGGCGGGTATCTGTATTGCCTGATGTTGTTTTCTGAGCTCTGTACTCAGATTATTGCAATGTGTGCTTTCCCCGTGAACCAGACTTGTGGAAGTCTACAATTTTTTTCCTAAGGTCTTGGCTCATTCCTTTTGATTTTCCCATAATGTCAAGCAAAGAGGCACTGAGTTTGAAGGTAGGCCTTGATACATCCACAGGTACACCTCCAATTGACTCAAATGATGTCAATTAGCCTATCAGAAGCTTCTAAAGCCATTACATCATTTAAAAAAAAAATTCCAAGCTGTTTAAAGGCACAGTCAACTTAGTGTATGTAAACTTCTGACCCACTGGAATTGTGACACAATGAATTAGAAGTGAAGTAATCTGTCTGTAAACAATTGTTGGAAAAATTACTTGTGTCATGCACAAAGTAGATGTCCTAACCAACTTGCCAAAACTATAGTTTGTTAACAAGAAATATGTGGAGTGGTTGAAAAACGAGTTTAATTGACTCCAACCTACAGTTGAAGTCGGAAGTGTACATACACTTAGGCTGGAGTCATTAAAACTAATTTTTCAATTTGGCTAAGATGTATGTAAACTTCCGACTTCAACTGTAAGTGTATGTAAACTTCCGACCTCAAGTGTATGTCAACATCTAAGTATTAAGTATTATGTAAATTGTATTGGCTGTAGACCACACTATTTACCAAGAGAATTATCTATATGTTTTGTAGCTGTCTATTTACCGCCACAAACTGATGCAGTCACGAAGACTGCACTCAACGAGCTGTATAAGGCCATAGGAAAACAAGCAAATTATCGGCACTCCTAGTGGCCAGGGACTTTAATGCAGGCAAACGTATCTGTTTTACCTCATTTCTACTAGACCACCTTTACTCTACACACAGAGACGTGTACAGAGGTCTCACTCGTCATCCATTGGGCAAATCTAACCATAACTCTATCCTCCTGATTCCTACTTAGAAGCAAAAATTAAAGCAGGAAGTACCAGTGACTCGCTCAATACGGAAGTGGTCAAATGAGGCTGATGCTAAGCTACAGGACTGTTTTGCTAGCACAGACTGGAATATGTTCCGGTATTCATCCGATGGCATTGAGGAGTACACCACATCAGTCACCGGCTTCATCAAGAAGTACATCGACGATGTCGTCCCCACAGTGACCGTACGTACATACCTCAACCAGAAGCCATGGATTACAGGCAACATTCGCACTGAGCTAAAGAGTAGAGCTTCCGCTTTCAAGGAGCGGGACTCTAACCTGGACGCTTATAAGAAAACCTGCTATGCCCTCTGGCGAACAATCAAACAGTCAAAGCGTAAATACAGGACTAAGATCGAATCCTACTACACTGACGCTCATCGGATGTGGCAGGGCTTGTAAACTATTACAGACTACAAAAGGGATGAACAGAAGCGAGCTGCCCAGTGACACAAGCCTACCAGACGAGCTAAATAACTTCTATGCGCACTTCGAGAAAAGCAACGCAGAAGCATGCATGAGAGCACCAGCTCCTCCGGACGACTGTGTGATCACACTCTCCCTAGTCAATGTGAGTAAGACCTTTAAGTTCTTACATCTAGGGGACCCCTAGCCAACAGCCAATGGGATCGCATGGTGCGAAATACAAAAACAACTAAAATACCGCAATTCAATTTTCTCAAACAATCAACTATTTTACACCATTTTAAAGATAAGACTCTCCTTAATCTAACCACATTGTCCGATATCAAAAAGGCTTTACACCGAAAGCAAAACATTAGATTATGTTAGGAGAGTACATAGACACAAATAATCACACAGCCATTTTCCAAGCAAGGGTATATGTCAAAGAAACCGAAAACACAGCTAAATTATGCACTAACCTTTGACGATCTTCATGAGATGACACTCCTAGCACATTATGTTACACAATACATGTATGTTTTGTTCGATAAAGTTCATATTTATATCCAAAAACAGCATTTTATATTGCCGCTTGATATTGGTGCAGAAAATGTATTTCCTACCAAAAACTTCCGGTGAATTTACAAAAATACTCATCATAAACGTTGACAAAATACATAACAATTATTTTAAGAATTATAGATAGACTACTCCTTTATGCAACCGCTGTGTCAGATTTTAAAATAGCTTTACGCAGAAAAAACATTTTTCAATATTCTGAGTACATAGCTCAGCCATCACGGCTAGCTATTCAGACACCCGCCAACTTCGGGGTCACCTAAACTCAGAATTAGTATTAGAAATATTGTATTACCTTTGCTGATCTTCGTCAGAATGCACTCCCAGGACTGCTACTTCCACAAGAAATGTTGTTTTTGTTCGAAATAATCCATAGTTATGTCCAAATACCTCCGTTTTGTTCGAGTGTTCAGGTCACTAAAGTCAAAATGTTCCATTACCGTACTTAGAAGCATGTCAAACGCTGTTTAAAATCAATTTTGATGGTATTTTTAACGTAAAATTGCGATATTATTCCAACCGGACAATAGTGTATTCATTCAAGGAGGAAAAGAAAAAACAGCGTGTTCGCGGGAACACGCATATCCAATCTCTTTGTCCTCAGGCAGACCACTCAGTAACTGAGCTCCTATTATCTGCCCAGAGACAGGAGAAGGCTCAATCCACTTTCTGAAGGCTTTAGACAGCCAATGGAAGCCTTAGAAAGTGCAACGTGACAGCACAGATACTGTAGTTTCGAAAGGGGCCAGAAAGAAGAACTACATTTCTCAGATCATTCACTTCCTGGTTGACTTGTCTTAGGTTTTTGCCTGCTATATGAGTTCTGTTATACTCACAGACACCATTCAAACAGTTTTACAAACTTCAGAGTGTTTTCTATCCAAATCTACTAATAATATGCAAATATTTGACTCTGGGTTCGAGAAGTAGGCCGTTTAATTTGGGTACGTTTTTCATCCGGCCGTGAAAATACTGCCCCCTATAGCGAAGAGGTTAAACAGGTCAACATTCACTAGTCCGCTGGGCCAGACGGATTACCAGGACGTGTACTCCGAGCATGCGCTGACCAACTGGAAAGTGTCTTCACTGACATTTTCAACCTCTCCCTGACCGAGTCTGTAATACCTATATGTTTCAAGCAGACCACAATAGTCCCTATGCCCAAGAACACCAATGTAACCTGCCTAAATGACAACCGACCCGTAGCACTCATGTATATAGCCATGAAGTGCTTTGAAAGGCTGGTCATGGCTCACATCAACACCATTATACCAGAAACCCTAGACCCACTCCAATTTGCATACAGTGAGGGAAAAAAGTATTTGATCCCCTGCTGATTTTCTATGTTTGCCCACTGACAAAGAAATTATCAGTCTATAATTGTAATGGTAGGTTTATTTGAACAGTGAGAGACAGAATAACAAAAACATCCAGAAAAACACATGTCAAAAATGTTATAAATTGATTAGCATTTTAATGAGGGAAATAAGTATTTGACCCCCTCTCAATCAGAAAGATTTCTGGCTCCCAGGTGTCTTTTATACAGGTAACGAGCTGAGATTAGGAGAACACTCTTAAAGGGAGTGCTCCTAATCTCAGCTTGTTACCTGTATAAAAGACACCTGTCCACAGAAGCAATCAATCAATCAGATTCCAAACTCTCCACCATGGCTAAGACCAAAGAGCTCTCCAAGGATGTCAGGGACAAGATTGTAGACCTACACAAGGCTGGAATGGGCTACAAGACCATCGCCAAGCAGCTTGGTGAGAAGGTGACAACAGTTGGTGCGATTATTCGCAAATGGAAAAAACACAAAAGAACTGTCAATCTCCCTCGGCCTGGGGCTCCATGCAAGATCTCACCTTGTGGAGTTGCAATGATCATGAGAACGGTGAGGAATCAGCCCAGAACTACACGGGAGGATCTTGTCAATGATCTCAAGGCAGCTGGGACCATAGTCACCAAGAAAACAATTGGTAACACACTACGCCGTGAAGGACTGAAATCCTGCAGCACCTGCAAGGTCCCCCTGCTCAAGAAAGCACATATACATGCCCATCTGAAGTTTGCCAATGAACATCTGAATGATTCAGAGGACAACTGGGTGAAAGTGTTGTGGTCAGATGAGACCAAAATGGAGCTCTTTGGCATCAACTCAACTCGCCGTGTTTGGAGGAGGAGGAATGCTGCCTATGACCCCAAGAACACCATCCCCACCATCAAACATGGAGGTGGAAACATTATGCTTTGGGGGTGTTTTTCTGCTAAGGGGACAGGACAACTTCACCTCATCAAAGGGACAATGGACGGGGCCATGTACCGTCAAATCTTGGGTGAGAACCTCCTTCCCTCAGCCAGGGCATTGAAAATGGGTCATGGATGGGTATTCCAACATGACAATGACCCAAAACACACAGCCAAGGCAACAAAGGAGTTGCTCAAGAAGAAGCACATTAAGGTCCTGGAGTGGCCTAGCCAGTCTCCAGACCTTAATCCCATAGAAAATCTGTGGAGGGACCTGAAGGTTTGAGTTGCCAAACGTCAGCCTCAAACTTAATGACTTGGAGAAGATCTGGAAAGAGGAGTGGGACAAAATCCCTCCTGAGATGTGTGCAAACCTGGTGGCCAACTACAAGAAACTTCTGACCTCTGTGATTGCCAACAAGGGTTTTGCCACCAAGTATTAAGTCATGTTTTTCAGAGGGGTCAAATACTTATTTCCCTCATTAAAATGCTAATCAATTTATAACATTTTTGACATGTGTTTTTCTGGATTTCTTTGTTGTTATTCTGTCTGTCACTGTTCAAATAAACCTACCATTAAAATTATAGACTGATCATTTCTTTGTCAGTGGGCAAACGTACAAAATCAGCAGGGGATCAAATACTTTTCCCCCCTCACTGTACCACCCAAACAGATCCACAGATGATGTAATCTCTATTGCACTCCACACTTCCCTTTCCCACCTGCACAAAAGGTATTCATTGACTACAGCTCAGCATTTAACACCATAGTGCACTCAAATTTTATCGCTAAGCTAAGGACCCTGGGACTAAACACCTCCCTCTGCAACGGGATCCTTGGACTTCCCCAGGTGGTAAGGGTAGGTAACAACACGTCTACCACGCTGATCCTCAACACAGGGGCCCCTTAGGGGTGCATGCTCAGTCCCCTCCTGTACTCTCTGTTCACCCATGACTGCATGGCCAAGCATGACTCCAACACCATCATTACGTTTGCCGACGACACAACAGTGGTAGGCCTGATCACCGACAACGATGAGACAGCTTCTAGGGAGGAGGTTAGAGACCTGGCTGTGTGTTGCCAGGACAACAATCTCTCCCTCAACGTGATCAAGACAAAGGAGATGATCGTGCACTACAGGAAAAGGCGCCCCCGTTCTCATCGATGGGGCTGCAGTGGAGCAGGTTGAAAACTGTATGTTCTTTGGTGTCCACATCAACAAACTATCATGGTACAAACACACCAAGACAGTCGTGAAAAGGGCACGACAAAGCCTATTCCCCCTCAGGAGCTACCCTAGTCATAACCTGTTCTCTCTGCTACCGCACGGCAAGCGGTACCGGAGCGCCAAGTCTAAGTTCAAAAGACTTCTTAATATCTTCCATCCCCAGCATTAAGACTCCTGAACAGCTAAGCAAATGCTTACCCAGACTATTTGTATTGACCCCTGTGACAGAAAAATTATGTATTCACCTTATTTGTTGGATATGTAACAGTGATTTACTTAAACAGTGAGATATCTGTCCTGCTAATGTTGAGTTGTATGGTGTCCACTCCAGCTTCCTGGTGATAAAACCTACAGCTGGCATTCCAGTTACAGGATGTGGGGTGGTTGTAACTGGATAGAGAGGAGTAGAACAAAGGCCTCAATGGTTCTTAGACATCCTTGCCTGGGAAATTAGGCCACGGACGGGGGTTAAGATTATCTGCCCCTGGCGTTAAGACAGGATGAGCCCAATGTGGTTTATGGTGCCCCCAGATCTATATGGGAGGGGTGGAACCAAGCATTCTGGGTATTAGCTATATAGACTGTGCATTGTCTGTATGATTCAGGCTCTCAGCCTAATAGTCAGAACAAGACTGTTGGGCTGATGGTTTCAAATTTGCAATAATTAGTCGATATTAATTAAAGATGATTGTTTAAAGAAATGACCAAGTCTCTCTCAGTACTGAATTTCCACGACACCCCCCCATTTTTATGCCGCTGCTAGTCTCCGTTTATTATCTATGCATTGTTACTTTACCTCTACCTACATGGGCATATTACCTCAATTACCTCTGTATGTAGCCTCGTTACTGTTATTTTACTGTTGCTCTTTTTATTTTTTATTTTTGTACTTAATTTTATTTAGTAAATACTTTCTTTACACTTTTTTTTAAACTGCATTGTTGGTTTAGGGCTTGTAAGTAAGAATTTCACTGTAAGGTCTACACTTGTTGTATTCGACGTATGTGACAAATACAATTTGATTTATAGATAATGTTTCTAACCTCTGGATTACAAGTGATTTATGATAAGTGTACTATATTACAAATTGGATCCCCAAAAAATACAACTTTTACATTACCGTGTAGTTTACCAATAAAATGGTCTGAAGGTGAAGTGGACATACTAGGTATTCATATCCTGAAAGAAAGAAATCTCACTAAAACATATTTTAATAGAAATGTAGCAAAATCAAGCGTAATTAAATTGTTGCAAGTAGTACAGTTGGTCTCTTACCATGGAAAGGAAAATTTGTATTCTATATGTGGAATAATCCCCTTGATTAACTCTTTCATCATATCCCGGTTGATCAATTTGCTTATGGCCCTGCCTACACCTAACAACTTGTTTTTTAAATTATATCTGACCGATTGGCTCAATTTGGTCTTACGAAATAAGTTTGAAATTGTGTTTATTTACATTGGATAATTTATTTTAGTTAACCTTCATTTAACTAGGCAAGTCATTTAAGAACAAATTCTTATTTTCAATGACGGCCTACACCAGCCAAACCCAGACAATTGTGTGCCACCCTATGGGACTCCCAATCACAGCCAGTTGTGATACAGCCTGGATTTGAACCAGGGTGTCTGTAGTGACGCCTCAAGCACTGAGATGCAGTGCCTTAGACCGCTGCGCCACTCGGGAACCCCTATAAAAAATAGAAGCAAGAAAATGGTATATCATACACTACAGTTGAGGAACAATGGCTAAGTAATTCTGCTTTAAAAGTTGATAAACTTTTAAACTCACTTTTGAGAAAATGGCCCTTGAATGTTTTGGTACCTACTGGAGAGCTCTTCTTTGTCTACACCCATTCAGCATCGTTCACCACCTTTTAAGCTTTAGCCCCACCCATCTCATTAAGGATTCAAATGTGAGGCTACGTCCTAAACAATCAAAAATGTTATGACTAAAGTTTGGCTTATACTATGGGTGTGTTTGTCAATTTAATCTGGAGTGCCAGAGTGTGCTCTGGGCGTTCATAAACTCAGAGTGTAGTCAGATTGTCCATTGGTAAATTCAGAGTGTTTTACTCTCGGAGCGTTCAGAGCGCACACTGGACGCTCTGGCCGAAAAGTAGGGTTGATCTGAGCGTTCTGACCTAACAACAGCAGTCAAGAACCCAAGCTAACTGGCTAACGTTGGCTACCTTGCTAGCTACTTCAAGGCACAAATGAGAGAACACCTCACTGACCATTTTACTCGCTGTAGCAGAGCTAATTAGTCTTTTTTTAAATGTTACCCAGAGCGTTGGTGACTCCAACTGTAACCTTTGATGATCAGATGACACTCCTAGGACATTATGTTATACAATACATGCATGTTTTGTTCAATTAAGTTCATATTTATATCAAAAAACAGCTTTTTACATTAGCATGTGACGTTCAGAACTAGCATTCCCACCGAACACTTCCGGTGAATTTACTAAATTACTCACGATAAACGTTCACAAAAAACATAACAATTATTTTAAGAATTATAGATACAGAACTCCTTTATGCAATCGCGGTGTCCAATTTTAAAATAGCTTTTCGGTGAAAGCACATTTTGCAATATTCTGAGTAGATAGCTCGCCATCACGGGCTAGCTATTTTGACACCCACCAAGTTTGGTAGTCACCAAACTCAGATTTACTATAAGAAAAATTGGATTACCTTTGCTGTTCTTCGTCAGAATGCACTCCCAGGACTTCTACTTCAACAACAAATGTTGGTTTGGTTCCAAATAATCCATAGTTATATCCAAATAGCGCCGTTTTGTTGTGCGTTCAAGACACTATCCGAAGGGTAACGAAGGGTGACGCGCCCGGCGCGTTTCGTGACAAAATTCAAAATATTCCATTACCGTACTTCGAAGCATGTCAAACGCTGTTTAAAATCAATTTTTATGCGATTTTTCTCGTAAAAAAGCGATAATATTCCGTCCGGGAGTCATTGTTTTCGTTCAAAGACTGAAAATGTCAACATGGAGTCGTCTCGTGCACGCGCTTGCCAGACTCATTGTTCTCAGATCGACCACTTACCAAATGCGCTACTGTTTTTCAGCCATGCAAAGTCATCATTCAACGTTCTGGCGCCTTCTGAGAGCCTATGGGAGCGTTAGAAAATGTCACGTTACAGCAGAGATCCCCTGTTTTGGATAGAGATGATCAAGAAGGCCAAGAAATGGTCAGAGAGGGCGCTTCCTGTTTGGAATCTTCTCAGGTTTTGGCCTGCCAAATGAGTTCTGTTATACTCACAGACACCATTCAAACAGTTTTGGAAACTTTGGAGTGTTTTCTATCCAAAGCTAATAATTATATGCATATTCTAGTTTCTGGGCAGGAGTTATAATCAGATTAAATCGGGTATGTTTTTTATCCGGCCGTGAAAATACTGCCCCCTGTCCATAACAAGTTAACCCTAAACCCCCTAGAAATATAATTTGATCTTGTGGGGACTAACAATGTCCCCAGTTGGTCAAATCTTTGTTTGTTTACTATTCTTGTGGGAATTCTGGTCCCCACAAGAATAGCTAAACACATCCACACACACACACATTTTTACTTAGCCATTATGCAACTTGTAATTTTGATGTCACATTACCCAATCCCTGACACAATATACACACAACAGGCTGTGTATCATGATGAGTAACCTTGTGTGAGACTTGTGTTAGCTCCCCAAAGATAAAGAAGAAGACTACACTTTAGAACCGTTTTGTGGTTGTGCCTTTCTCAAGAGCACAACGGCAGGAGATGGCTTCTAGAAATAGACACCAGCAACCCTCCAGTTGCAGGTTCACATCCACCAGATTTTTTCCATCAGCCCCATGATTCAAACCAGCAACCCCCCAGATGTTAGCCTCCCCTCCAACCTCTAGGCTACAGTACACGCGGCGCCATAGTTCAACAAGGTAACAAGAGACCCAGGGTTGAACTGACAACCTTCCCATTACTGGCCTGTCACTCTAGCCTCTTTAGGTTACTAAACATACAGAACCTCCTTGGTTATGCTCCACCACCCATTTCACCAGCTCCACACGACTACCTATTCAGGTCACTGCACCAAATAAAAAGACTGGTTCCTAGCCTAGGTCACCTGCAGGCCACAAAACTGTGTTACCCTGCTAAGCTTAAGCATAGGCATTAGCTTAGGGAGCTCACACAATACTTACACAAGTTTAACCACACCTACATCACTTTTCAGGTGCCATCCCCTGCTGCCTTGGTAGGGGGATTTACAAATTGGGTTCAAATAGTATTTGAAATTGATAAAATACTTCAACAATTTGTTTGAGCCTGCCTGGAATGCCAGACTGATGGGTTTTACACTTATGGGACTATTCCATAGGTTCCATTGCACCAGGCAAACTCACTCATCAAGTACAGCTAGTTAGAGTATTTGAAGTATGCTATTTACACACAGGTCTGGTTCCAACCCCTATACTGCCATTGTGGCCTTGAGCAAGGCATATAAACATCTAAATTGCTAATGCTACCTGGGTAATGCTCTGAGGCTTACCCAGTGCTCCCATACTGTTGTGTGAATAGTGTGTCAGGGGGTTGGGTAATATGAAAATACGCATGTCCGCTGTAGTGTAAAATAAAGAGCTATTTGAATGGACTTTTATTTTGAGAATTCCTTATGAATGTTGTAATGAATGATACTGCAGCACACAAAGGTGTTATAACTGGATTCATAAAGGTGTTATCTACTGTATATACCTTTTCATATAATGTGGTACTGAGGGAATATGTGACATTATTTTATCAAATGATTTCATGGCTGACCAAGGGCCTGTTGATGAGAACCATTATTATAAATGTTTGATAGCTGTGTGCTATTTGCTGCATGCTATTTCATGTCAGTTAGCCATGGGTTCCTCATAAAATATGTTTTAATGTCAATCACCAGTAATACCTAAAATATGCCTATACTATAGATTTCAGACTGATTAACAGAATATGGAAAATACAAAATGTCTCAACATGTTAATCAATGGTGTTGGTTTTGTAGAAGTCAACAAGAACAACCACAGCGAGAGAGATAACCATGGCCACTAGGTTTCCCCTTCTATCTGTGAATTAATCTTTGGAGTGTAGAAGCACATGTATTTGTATGACTCTAGGTTAAAACTTCCAGGAATGAAACTCAGCCCTGATCCGTCCTCCATGTTGGCTGTGTGAGATAAATATAGTACTTTGTAAAGACCAGTAGAGGGCGGTAAATCACACAGCTGTTGTTGGACCAGAGGTATGCAACATGGGATCCTGGGAGCCACAATGTCTCTTCTCACTTTGACTGGCACTAAATGTACCTGATCCTTTAATATCAATGATTGGTCTGAGAGTGAAATCATCAGGATTCCCCGGTCTAAATCAGTTGCTACATCACACTGTGGTTCATGGTGATGGAGTTCCCCACCCCTCTGGGCTGACCTCACATTATGTATTTCACTTTCCTAAATGGTGGTTCAGGACTGGCTAGTGGGTCATGGCTGATTCCATTTGCAAACCATAGTGTGAATAGGTATGGAAACCACTGTAGACCGACTTCAGTGACTGACTACTGATATGAGATTTGTCCAAAATCACCATTGTCCAGCTCCTGCATAATTCCAGTCAGATGTTCACACTCATCTTCCACGAGCATATCATTGAAGGGCTCAAGAGTGGATCCTGGGATAAGAAAAACTTTTTCTTAGGTTTTTATTGTTTATTTTATCTTGAATTTATCATATAGCTTTTTTTGTGATTATATTTTCATTGAATTTTCACAAAACACAAACAGAAACAACAAACACAGTCAACACAAATGCAGCAGGTAGCATGGCGGATAGGAGCATTGGGCCAGCAACCCAGTAAGGTTACTTGTTCGAATCCCCAGGCCGCAAAGGTGGAAAAATCATTTGTTCTGCACTTGAGCAAGGCAATTAACCCCCAACAACTGCTCCCCGGGCACCGATGACGTGGATTCAGAGGGTTTGGATAAAATGCAGAATATACATTTAGTTGAATGCATTCAGTTGTACAACTGACTAGGTATCCACTCTTTCCCTACAAAGATCTCCAGCCCATGATGAATCATAAAGAGAAAAAAAGTTATGTACTGAAGGATTTGTGATGAGGACAAGTCAAGACTCCCTCCCACACCAACAGCCCGTAGTCATCCCCTCAAAATAGCAAAGAAAGAGGAACAGAAGGGATTTTTGGGAACAGATTCTCTTTTACACTTCACACAGATTAGCAATTAAAATAAACCAAATAAAAAGCAGGGTACATAAATGTTAAACATTAACAAAAGCAATTACAAAAGCAGTTAAAAATGAGAATATCAACATCATAGATCATGTTATCAGGTGAGCTCACCCCTGGACACGTCTCTCCCAGGGTGGAGTGCGTGCCTTTTCACCCCCAGATTTCTCCAGTATGAATCTGACCTGGACCCCAGGAGACATGGTCATACGAGACTTGTACACATAGACATCATACCCAGGTATATCTGCCCAATCAGAGTGGCTTTCCTCAGAGAACTTTACAGCCCATTGCCAGGTGTTATGATCCAGGGTGCCTTCAGAAGAGTAGAACCCAACCCAGGAGTTATTAAACGTTTTCTTCCAGTCAGTGAAGGACCTCTTTATGTACAGACGAGCGCAGGCCTTTCCATCCTTTACGAAGAGCTGCAGACTGGCGTCATGTCCGTTAATATCAACAGGAATCTCTCTGTTGGCATCGTGAAACTCAGAACCTCTCCAGATCTCCTCTCCAGTTGGAGACCCAAACCCCAAGTAATTCCACCATGTTTTTACCTCTTTATGGAGCCTGACCTGGAGACCAGGGTTAAGGGGTACTGAGGTGTTATAGCTTCCAGAGGCTTTGCCCCCAACTGATGATCTGTCTAGCTCGCTCTTACTGTCAGGGTTATTGCTCTTATAAAGAACCACCATTACGCCCTGGTCCAATAGCCTCTTGGGGATACCACTCCAGATGATCCTGGCTTTTCCTCTATTTGTGGTTTTCACCTCAAGCTTAATCAATATATTATCCTTATCCTCCATGACCCTCTTGGATTGTAATTTTAAACAAAGCGCTTGCTCCTTAAATAAGGTTTTGGGACGTGTAAAGTACAATACAATAGCCAGAAGAAGTGCCAGACCAGGTGTGTCTCTCCAGGTGTTTTCTAGATGCTCCAGAATATTGTCGTTGATCTCTACATTATATGTTTGTAGAATATCATTTAGGTTAATGGTTGGTAGACTTTGGATTTGTCTAAGGAGGCTGACATTGACACGGTATGTATTGTCTGGATCATAGGCACTTCCTCTGTTTTCATTTTGTGGATAGTGCTGTGTGACATAGACCTCGTCTACTATGAACTGATTGGACCCTTCATCCCTAACTCTGAGTATGACCCTGTCCCTGTTGTTCTCAGGTCCCCTTGAGTTGTAGAATCTTTGAGTTACATAATCAGGAAGTGCCAAAGCATCATTGTTGTTGTTACCTTGAACAAGGTTCCCTAGTGAGTAGTAACTTCCACGTTGATGGGGCAGAATAGGTAATGGACGGGGATTATCTGCGTTTCTATAGAAATGAAAGCCATAGTCTCTCCTGGCTGGGTTGAAATTGAGTCTCATGTTGCCATTGTTGTCATTGTAAATGTTGTTGGCTAGCCAGTGGAGCAGCATGAGGCCGTGCCGAGGAGAGGTGTTACCAAACTCTATTCCCTTGAGATCATCTATTGATTTAAGGGTTCCTTTGACAGCGCATACTGAGGCCAGAGACAGACACAAGATGAAACAACCCAGGAATCCCCTTCCAACCATGGCCAGCCTGTGACAAAATAAATATTGTGTAAACATTTGCACATTTATTAAATAAATTAATAAACAAATAAATAAATACATCTGTAACTTATTTCTAGTGCTCGGCAATACGTTAAAAGTTTTAGGACCCTCCACAAAACATCAGAAAATATCTGACTAACTTTCATTTTGAAGTTAACTGTCACTATATCGGACCTATGTCCCAATAATGTAATACGATGTAATAAGTCCTCACATTATGTATAGTCTGTATCAGTAGCTTATTTCTTGTGGTTGGCAATAGGTTTAACGTTTTAGGACTCCCAAAAAATGCTAGGTCTGAAATTGTTAGCACTAAAAATGTCAAAAGATATCTGACAAACTTTTATTTTGGAGTGAACTGTAACTATATCAGACCAATATGTCCCAAGATGTATGATGAGGTTTTCCAAAATAACATTTGGAAACTTGTAAACATGATCAATACTGTAATGTGATGTAATAAGTCCTCACATCAAAACAAAACAAATGAGTCCCAATAAAAAATGTCACTCACCTTCTTGTGCAGCCAACCACCAGAATCTAGTTTTACTGTGTTTGTTTCTCTTCTTTGTCAACAGAACCCAAGATTGAAATTAACCAAAAGGTGCTTCTTGTAGCCTACATACACATAACCAGTACACAGGGCAGATACAAGACAAGGGTTAGAAAAACTGAGTTTTACGAAGGCTGATCTACAACATCACTGGGTCACTCATGTTTCATCAGAAATGAAACTTATCGCTAGAGTGCCTTTCACTTTCAGAATGCAGAAAATGTAATGGGCGGGATCTGTCAGAGTTTCTATAGAAATGAAAGCCATGCTTCTAGTGGTAGGGATGGGCATTCCGAGTCTTTTCGGTGAGCCGGATTATTTGGCTCCATTCAGCTTGAAGAACAATTAGTTTGGCTCCAAACAGCACTTAGTTTAGCAAAAAATTGCGACCTTTCATGTAAACCCTAAAAAGCTGCCTGCCATGATATGAGACCATGACATGTGAGTTCAAATACAGTTTAACTGACCAAATTATTAGGTGACCTGCAAAAAACAATTTGCTGCAAAAATGCGTGGACCAGAATGAGGCTCTCTCCTTACTTTCCATTGTTCCTGCAGTGAGGAATAACCATCTTCAACTAATACTTTTATCTGCAGATGATCAAGAAGCAGTAGTAGCAATATGCAAACCAGGGATCCAAATTGACGTCTATTTTACACAGGTGATTCGGTTTCAACCTTCCCCAAAAAGATCTGTTCAAAAAGAGTCCTTTGTTTGCAAAATGACTCATCTCATTCTATTTTACATTTTAGCAGATGCTCTTATCCAGAGCAACTTACAGTAGTGAATGCATACATTTCTTTGTACTGGCCCCCCGTGGGAATCAAACCCACAACCCTGGCGTTGCAAACACCATACTGGCGTCACAAACAACATGCTCTACCAACTGAGCCACAGGGAAGATTCTTGTAGCCTACAGACACATAACCAGTACAATGGCATTTACACAACTCTTGCGTCATCTCTCTTCCGTCCTCTCTCGCCTCCTTTTGAAAAAGGTCAAAGGTAAATGAGGAGAGGTTCTACTTCTCCACTCACAAGTCAGCAAAACAAATTAAGTTTGATGTGCAAGACATTGTATAGATAATATGATAAGTCACATATTGTTTTTTAATGTGTGCATGCTTTTCTCCTCCTACAAAACAAAAGCTGATTCAAAGTGGGTGTGGCAGATTTCAAGGATACACATGACCATCCTCAAGGAAAGGAGGGTATTGATGAGGGGAGGACATTTTTGACCCGTTTCAAGAAGCAGTGTGTTTGTGGTTCCACATATTTATTAAACGTGAAACTAAATGCAATACACTTAAATACTTGAAAACACAAAAACAACAAACCGTGACGCAGAGAGGAAACACCCTACTCCAAAGATAATAACCCACAAACACAGGAAGAGAAAAACCCCTACTTAAATATGATCTCTAATCAGAGGCAACGAGGATCAGAGATCAACCCAAACAATCCCAACATAGAAATACAAAAACTAGAACTTAAACATATAAATAATTTCTAAGTGGAAGCTAGAAAAGTTATATTTTAGTGTTTTAGTGTTTCAGTGAATTGTTAGTGAGAGAGGCCCTGCTCTCTCGCTTCCTCAGTTGTTTAGTTAATTTTCATGCCAATCTTCTTTGCATTAGCGTAACCTCTCCTGTAGCCTATCAACTATGTGTCGGTCTATCCCTGTTCTCTCCTCTCTGCACAGGCCATACAAACGCTTCACATCGCGTGGCCGCTGCCACTCTAACCTGGTGGTCCCAGCACGCACGACCCACGTGGAGTTCCAGGTCTCCGGCAGCTTCTGGAACTGCCGGTCTGTGGCCAACAAGGCAGAGTTCATCTCGGCCTATGCTACCCTCCGGTCCCTCAACTTCTTGGCGCTGACGGAAACATGGATTACCACAGATAACACTGCTACTCCTACTGCTCTCTCCTCGTCTGCCCACGTGTTCTCGCACACCCCGAGAGTATCTGGTCAGTGGGGTGGTGGCACTGGAATCCTCATCTCTCCCAAGTGGACATTCTCTCTTTCTCCCCTGACCCATCTGTCTATCTCCTCTGAATTCCATGCTGTCACAGTCACTAGCCCATTCAAGCTTAACATCCTTACCATTTATCGCCCTCCAGGTTCCCTTGGAGAGTTCATCAATGAGCTTGATGCCTTGATAAGTTCCTTCCCTGAGGATGGCTCACCTCTCACAGTTCTGGGTGACTTTAACCTCCCCACGTCTACCTTTGACTCATTTCTCTCTGCCTCCTTCTTTCCACTCCTCTCCTCTTTTGACCTCACCCTCTCACCGTCCCCCCTACTCACAAGGCAGGCAATACGCTTGACCTCATCTTTACTAGATGCTGTTCTTCTACTAATCTCACTGCAACTCCCCTCCAAGTCTCCGATCACTACCTTGTATCCTTTTCCCTCTCGCTCTCCTCCAACACTACTCACTCTGCCCCTACTCAGATGGTATTGCGCCGTCGCAACCTTCGCTCTATCTCTCCTGCTACTCTCTCCTCTTCCATCCTATCATCTCTTCCCTCTGCTCAATCCTTCTCCAAACAATCTCCTGATTCTGCCTCCTCAACCCTCCTCTCCTCCCTTTCTGCATCCTTTGACTCTCTATGTCCCCTATCCTCCCGGCCGGCTCGGTCCTCCCCTCCTGCTCCGTGGCTTGACGACTCATTGTCTCTTTATCCTACCTGGGATAGGATAAAGTAATCCTTCTAACCCCCCCCCAAAAAAGAAAAAAGTTATAGATGTACTATTGTAAAGTGGTTGTTCCACTGGATATCACAAGGGGAATGCACCAATTTGTAAGTCGCTCTGGATAAGAGCGTCTGCTAAATGACCTAAATGTAAATGTAAATAGAAAACATAGAACAACCCAAAACACCCCCTGTCACGCCCTGCCCTGCACTACTATAGAAAATGACATCTTACTAGGGTCAGAACATGACAACAGGAGAGGCATTTGAACGTAAAACACTTTTTTTATCATGTGAACTTTCATGTGCCTTAATAACAAACTTGTATGCCATTAGTAAATACAAATAAAATTGTTAAATTACGTACCAAGTTGGTTTAGCCATGGAAAAAGAAGGAACCTTTTCACTATCCATGATTGGCTGAGATAGTGGATGGGCTGGACATTTAAAATAAAATAAAATAAAATGTTATTGGTCACATACACGTGTTCAGCAGATGTTACTGCGGGTGTAGCGGAATGCTTGTGTAGCTCCGGCAGTGCAGTGCCTAGTTAAATAAAAATTAAATAAAATAAAATATTTAAAGTATATATATATATATCTAACAAGTAATATCTAACAATATACAACATATACCCAATAAACACAAATTTAAGTAAAGGAATGGAATTAAGCATATATTAATATATGGACAGCCAATGTCAGAGCGGCATAGAATAAGATACAGTAGAATAGTATAGGATACAGTATATACATATGAGATGGGTAATGCAAGATATGAAGACATTATTAAAAAGTGACTAGTGTTCCATTTATTAAAGTGGCCAAGGATTTCAAGTCTATGTATATAGGCAGCAGCCTCTACTGTATGTGCTAGTGATGGCTATTTAACAGTCTGATGGCCTTGAGATAGAAGCTGTTTTTCAGTTTTTTGGACTTCCAGTGACATCAGGAGCTGTAGGTGTCCTGGAAGTCAGGTAGTTTGCCCCCGGTGATGCGTAGAGCAGACTGCACCACCCTCTGGAAAGCCCTGCGGTTGCGGGCAGTGCAGTTGCCGTACCAAGCAGGGATACAGCCCGACAGGATTCTCTCAATTGTGTATCTGTAAAAGTTTGTGAGGGTTTTAGGTGACAAGCCAAATTCCTTCAGCCTCATGAGGTTGAAGAAGTGCTGTTGCGCCTTCTTCACAACACTGTCTGTGTGGGTGGACCATTTCAGTTTGTCAGTGATATGTACGCCGAGTAACTTGAAGCTTTCCACCTTCTCCACTACGGTCCCGTCGATATGGATAGGGGGGTGCTCCCTCTGCCGTTTCCTGAAGTCCACAATCATCGCTTTTGTTTTGTTGACGTTGAGTGAGAGGTTATTTTCCTGGCACCACACTCCTAGAGTCCTCACCTCCTCCCTGTAGGCTGTCTCGTCATTGTTGGTAATCAAGCGTACTACTGTTGTGTCGTCTGCAAACTTAATGATTGAGTTGGAGGCGTGCTCGGCCACGCAGTAATGGGTAAACAGGGAGTACAGGAGGTGGCTGAGCATGCACCCTTCTGGGCCCCCAGTGTTGAGAATCAGCGAAGTTCAGGTGTTGTTTTCCACCTTCACCACCTGGGGCGGCCCGTCAGGAAGTCCAGGACCCTGTTGCACAGGGCGGGTCCAGACCCAGGGCCTTGAGCTTAATGATAAGCTTGGAGGGTAATATGGTGTTGAATGCTGAGCTATAGTCAATGAACATCATTCTGACATATTTATTCCTCTTGTCTAGATGGGATAGGACAGAGTGCAGTGTGATGCGATTGCATCGTCTGTGGATCTATTGGGGCGGTAAGCAAATTGAAGTGGGTCTAGGGTGAGAGTTAAGGTAGAGGTGATATGATCCTTGACTAGTCTCTCAAAGCACTTCATGATGACAAAAGTGAGTGCTACGGGGCGATAGTCATTTAGTTCAGTTACCTTTGCTTTCTTGGGTACAGAAACAATGGTGGTCATCTTGAAGCATGTGGGGACAGCAGACTGGGATATGGAGAGATTGAATATGTCTGTAAATACACCAAACAGCTGGTCTGCGCATGCTCTGAGGACGCGGGCAAAAAAAAAATCGAATCAAATGTATTTGTCACATACACATGGTTAGCAGGTGTTAATGCAAGTGTAGCGAAATGCTTATGCTTCTAGTTCCGACCATGCAGTAATATCTAACAAGTAATCTAACAATTCCACCACAACTACCTTGTACACACAAGTGTAAAGGAATGAATAAGAATATGTACATAAAAATATATAATTGAGTGATGGCTGAACGGCATAGGCAAGATGTAATAGATGGTATGGAGTACAGTATATACATATGAGATGAGTATTGTAGGGTATGTAAACATATAAAGCAGCATTGTTTAACCTGTTGTGGATAGGGGGCAATTATTTTCACGGCCGGGTGAAAAAAACATGCCCGTTTTAATCTGGTCACTATTCTTGCCCAGAAACTAGAATATGCATATAATTAGTAGATTTGGATGGAAACACTCTAAAGTTTCTAAAACTGTTTGAATGGTGTCTGTGAGTATAACAGAACTCATATGGCAGGCCAAAACACTGAGAAGATGTGAACCAGGAAGTGGCCTGTCATCCAATTTCTTGCCCTACTTTAACCTCTCTATCAAATTTACACCATCTAAGCTGTCACGTTACCTTTTCCAATGCTTTTATTGGCTATCTAAAGGCGGCAGAAATTTGATTGAAGCGTCTGCTATCTCTGGGCAGGTCTCAGGAGCTCATTTTGTGAGTCTGTTTGATGACATAGGATCTGGAGAGGCGCGTGCATGAGTTTTCGCCACTTTTTCCCTGTTCGTTTTTGAATGATTACAACTAGGTCCGGTTGTTATATTATCACTAATTTCTGAGAAAAATAGCATAAAAATTGATTTTAAACAGCGTTTGACATGCTTCGAAGTACAGTAAAGGTACATTTTGAAATGTTTTGTCTCGAAGTGCGCCCGCGTGTCACCGTTTGGATAGTGCCCTGGACGCATGAAGAAAACGCAGGTATTTTGACATAACTATGGACTATTTTGAACAAAAACAACATTTGTTGTTGAAGTAGCAGTCCTGGGAGTGCATTCTGACGAAGAACAGCAAAGGTAATACAATTTTTGTAATAGTAATTCTGAGTTTACTGAGCCCCGAAGTTGGCTGGTGTCTGATTAGCTAGCCTCTGATGGCGAGCTATGTACTCAGAATATTGCAAAATGTGCTTTCGCCGAAAAGCTATTTTAAAATCTGACACCGTGATTGCATAAAGGAGTTCTGTATCTATAATTCTTAAAATAATTGTTATGCTTTTTGTGAACGTTTATCATGAGTAATTTAATAAATTCACCGGAAGTTTTCGGTGGGTGTGTTAGTTCTGAACATCACATGCTAATGTAAAAAGCTGTTTTTTGATCTAAATATGAACTTGATTGAACAAAACATGCATGTATTGTATAACATAATGGCCTAGGATTGTCACCTGATGAAGATCATCAAAGGTTAGTGCTGCATTTAGCTGTGGTATTGGTTTTGTGACATATATGCTTGCTTTAAAATGGCTGAGTGATTACTTTTTGGCTGGGTACTCTCCTAACATAATCTAATGTTTTGCTTTTGCTGTAAAGCCTTTTTGAAATCGGACAACGTAGTTGGATTAACGAGAGTCTTATCTTTCAAATGGTGTAAAATAGTCATATGTTTGAGAAATTGAAGTTATAGCATTTTTAAGGTTATTTGTATTTCGCGCCAAGCGACGCCATTGGCTTTTGGCCAGGGGTTCCGCTAGGGTGGCTAATGATACATTACATCAGGATGGCAAGATGCAGTAGATGGTATAGAGTACAGTATATATATATATATGAGATGAGTAATGTAGGTTATGAAAACATTATATAAAGTGGCTAGTGATACATCTAATTACATCAAGATGGCAAGATGCTGTAGATGGTATGGCGTACAGTATATACATATGAGATGAATAATGTAGGTTATGTAAACATGATCTAATATAAATAATATAAAGTGGCAAGTGATACATTTATTATATCAATTTTCCCATTATTAAAGTGGCTTGAGTTGAGTCAGTATGTTGGCAGCAGCCACTCAATGTTAGTGATGGCTGTTTAACAGTCTGATGGCCTTGAGATAGAAACTGTTTTTCAGTCTCTCGGTTCCAGCTTTGATGCACCTGTACTGACCTCGCCTTGTGGATGTTAGTGGGGTGAACAGGCAGTGGCTCGGGTGGTTGCTGTCCTTGATGATCTTTTTGGCCTTCCTGTGACATCGGGTGGTGTAGGTGTCCTGGAGGGCAGGTCGTTTGCACCCGGTGATGCCGAATTTCTTCAGCTTCTTACAAGCCGCTTAAATGTTTTACTTATATCAGCCACAGAGACGGAGAGCCCACAGTCCTTGGTAGTGGGCTGCGTTGGTGGAACTGTGTTATCCTCAAAGTGGGCAACGAAGGTGTTTTGTTTGTACGGAAGCAAGACGTCGGTGTTTGCGACGTGGCTGGTTTTCCTTTTGTAGTCCGTGATTGTCTATAGACCCTGCCACATACGTTTCGGATCTGAGCCGTTGAATTGCGACTCCACTATGTCTCTAGAATGACATTTTGCCTGTTTGATTGATGTGCGGGGGAGGGCATCTTGGAAGTTGGAGTAAAAGTGGTAGAGTGTTTTGACAGCGCGAGTACTACAGTTGATATGTTGATAGAACTTTGGAAGCCTTTTTCTCAAATTTGCTTTGTTAAAATCCCCAGCAACAATAAATGCAGCCTAAGGATATGCGGTTTCCAGTTTGAGGGTATCAGCTTGAGGGGGAATATACACGGCCTTGACTATAACCAAAGGAAATTATCTTGGGAGACAATACTGTCGGCATTTGATTGTGAGGTGTTCTAGATCGGGTGAACAAAAGGACTTCAGTTCCTGTATGTTATCACAATTACACCATACATCTCCGCTCTTCTTGCCGGAGAGAAATGTATTCCTGTCAGCATGATGAACTGAGAATCCAGATGGCTGGACCGACTCCGACAGTATATCATATTCAGTTTCCACATATGCTGAGCACTTGTTGGCTGCTTTTCCTTCACTCTGCGGTCAGACTCATCCCAAACCATCTCAATTGGGTTGAGGTCGGGGGATTGTGGAGGCTAGGTCATCTGCAGCACTCCATCACTCTCCTTCTTGGTCAAATAGCCCTTACACAGCCTGGAGGTGTGTTGGGTCATTGTCCTGTTGAAAAATAAATGGTGGTCCCACTAAGCCCAAACCAGATGGGATGGTGTATCGCTGCAGAATGCTGTGGTAGCCATGCTGGTTCAGTGTGCCTTGAATTCTAAATAAATCACAGACTGTGTCACCAGCAAAGCACCCCCACACCATCACACCTCCTCCTCCATGCTTTACGGTGGGAAATATACATGCGGAGATCATCCGTTCACCCACACCGCGTCTCACAACTACACGGCGGTCTCCAGACAAAAGGATCCATTTCCACCGGTCTAATGTCCATTGATCATTTCTCTTGGCCCAAGCAAGTCTCTTCTTCTTATTGATGTCCTTTAGTTGTGGTTTCTTTGCAGCAATTCAACCATGAAGGCCTGATTCACACAGTCTCCTCTGAACAGTTGATGTTGAGATGTGTTTGATACTTGAACTCTGTGAAGCATTTATTTTGACTGCAATTTCTGAGGCTGGTAACTCTAATGAACTTATCCTCTGCAGCAGAGGTAATGCTGGGTCTTCCATTCCTGTGACGGTCCTCATGAGAGCCAGTTTCGTCATAGCACTTGATGGTATTTGTGACTGCAATTGAAGAAAATGTAAAAGTTCTTGAAATTTTCTGGTTTGACTGACCTTTATGTCTTAAAGTAATGATGGGCTGTCATTTCTCTTTGCTTATTTGAGCTGTTCTTACCATAATATGGACTTGGTCTTTTACCAAATAGGGCTATCTTCTGTATACCCCCAACCTTGTCACAACACAACTGATTGGCTCAAACGCATTAAGAAGGAAAGAAATTCCACAAATTTACTTTTAAGAAGGCACACTTGTTAATTGAAATGCATTCCAGGTGACTACCTCATGAAGGTGGTTGAGAGAATGCCAAGAGTGTGCAAAGCTGTCTTCAAGGCAAAGGGTGGCTATTTGAAGAATCTGAAATCTAAAATATATTTTCATTTGTTTAACACTTTTTTGGTCACAACATGATTGTTATTTATTTCATACTTTTCATGTCTTCACTATTATTCTACAATGTAGAAAATAGTACAAATAAACAAACACTTGAATGAGTGTTCTAAAACGTTTGACCAGTAGTGTAGGTCATATAGGGGAGAGGCGCTCTGCAATGAAGTGTTGCTTTATCAGTTTTTTTAAACCAGATTTGCTGTTCAGTTGAGCAATGTTTGACGGAAGGGAGTTCCATACAATCATGGCTCTATATAATTCTGTAAATTTTCTTGAATTTGTTCTGGATTTGGGGACTGTGAAAAGACTCCTGGCAAAATGTCTTGTGGTGTAAGTGTGTGTCAGTGCTGTGTGTAAATTGACTATGCAAACAGTTTGGAATTTTCAACGCATTGATAATTCTTTTAAAAGAAAGAATGATAGGGCCTACCGAGTGGCGCAGTGGTCTAAGGCAAGCTGCGTTACTACAGACGCTAGCTCGGTACCTAGGTGTGTCGTAGCCAGCCGCGACCAGGAGACCCATGAGGCGACGCACAATTGTCCCATGGTTGTCTTTGTCCCATTGTGCTGTAGTAACTCCTGTGGCGGGCTGGGCGACTGCACGCTGACACAGCCGCCAGGTGTATGGTGTTTCTTCCGACACATTGGTGACGCAAGCGTCCCACCCCTGGTGTACCCTATCAACAGCAGGTGAAATATCAAGAGCGCCAAATTTGAAAACAATTAAATGTCATAATTCAAATTTCTCAAAAATACAACTATCTTACACCCTTTGAAAGATAAACATCTCCTTAATCTAACCACGTTGTCCGATTTCAAAAAGGCTTTACGGCGAAAACATAAAGTTAGATTATGTTAGGACAGTACATTGAAAATAGCTGTGTGTAATGTTTTGTCAATGCAAAGACAGGCATCACCAAAAGCAGAAAACCAGCTAAAATTATGCACTAACCTTTGACAATCTTCATCAGATGACACTCCTAGGACATTATGTTAGACAATACATGCATTTTTTGTTCAATCAAGTTCATATTTATATCCAAAAACAGCATTTTACAATGGCGTTGATGTTGAGAAAATATTTTCCCTCCAATACAGCCAGTCAATCAGCACAACAAATTAAATAATTACTATTCGAAACCATTGGTAAAATATTATATTGTCATTCAAAGAATTATAGATTAACATCTCGTGAACGCAACCGCATTGCCAGATTTAAAAATAACTTTACTGGGAAATCACACTTTGCAATAAACGAGGTCCTGTGCTCAGAAAAATAGGCTTGGCGATACAGACTAGGCGCCATGTTGGAGAGATCTAAAATCAAAAATACTATGTAAATATTCCCTTACCTTTGATTATCTTCATCAGAAGACACTTCCAGGAATCCCAGGTCCATAACAAATGTAGTTTTGTTCGCAAAAGCTCATAATTTATGTCCAAAAAGCTCTGTGTTGTTAGCGCGTCCTGTAGGCTACTCAAAAACATGAACGTCGCCCGCCGGACTTGTCTTCACCAAATAGGGGGAAAAAAATATTTACGTTCGTTCAAACATGTCAAACGTTGTATAGCATAAATCATTAGGGCCTTTTTCAATCAGAACTTCAATAATATTCAAGGTGGACGATTGCATTCTCTTTTAAAACGTATTGGAACGAGAGTACCCAAACATGCACTCGCGCGCCAGAGTAGAATAGGCCATCCGCTTATGACCAACTTTCCAAGTCTCTTGTTCGGTCAGTTTTCACAGTAGAAGACTCAAACCACTTTGTAAAGACTGGTGACGTCTAGTGGATGGCGTAGGAAGTGCTCAATGATTAATAAGTCCCTGTGTGTTTCAATGGCATAGGCTTAAAAGTAATTCAGCACATCAGATATCCACTTCCTGTCAGAATTTGTCTCAGGGTTTTGACTGCCATATGAGTTCTGTTATACTTACAGACACCATTCAAACCGTTTTAGAAAATTCAGAGTGTTGTCTATCCAAATCTGTTAATAATATGCATATCCTAGCTTCTGAGTTGGTGTAGGAGGCAGTTAAAAATGGGCACATATTTTTTTCAAAATTCTCAATACTGCCCCCTAGCCCCAACAGGTTTTAAGCGTGCATTGTGTCAAGAAGCAGTGCGGCTTGGCGTGGTTGTGTTTTGCAGGACGCATGGCTCTCAACCTTCGCCTCTCCCGAGTTCGTACGGGAGTTGCAGTGATGGGACAAGACTGTAACTATCAATTGGATATGATGAAATTGTGGAGAAAAGGGGGTACTTTTTTTAAATTAGTTTTAAGAAAGAATGATGCATTTTATTATTTTGTACAAAGCATGCAAAACAAGACACCACCAATTTTAAAACTGACTTCAACTCTCTAATTGCCTCTGTTAATGTTTGTTTAACATATCTATAACCAGCTTGTTCACTTCAATGATTGATTTGAATTGCTAATCTGTGTGAAGGGGAAAAAAGTCTGTGCTCAGTAAGCTATTGAGGAAGTTCAAGGGAAAACATCATCATAAAAACTTGCTAAAAAAGTACATCAAAAAAGTCCCAGGATTCACTCTTGATGACTTCAATATGCTCCTGGAAACTGGGAATGAAAAGCTTACTGGGATGATTCTGGAGCTGGTCAATGCAGATTTTTGCCATATCTCAGCAGTCAGTCAGAGAAGTCAGTACTATTAACCTAGGATCTTTGGATCATTGTATTAAGACAAAAGAAGAGGGTAATAAAGTATCGTGCAGACACATCCACACGTAACATACAAATATTTGTTATTGTCACATGCACCAGAAAGGTCCAGTGAAAAGTGTTGTGTTACAGGGTCAGCAATAGTATTACAGTGCCCCTGGAGCACAATAAGGTTAAGTGCCTTGCTCAAGGGCATATCGGTTACTGGCCCAACACTCTACCTGCTATATATATATATATATATATGCTATATATATATATATATATATATATATATATATATATATATATATATATATATATATAGCAGGTAGACTTAATTAACTTAATTAATCATGAGATTGTGTGTGCGCAGTTCTCTGTAAAACATTTTTTATCAAAGATGCAAGCATTGTTATTTTACCTTTTTCTTAGGTTGGCCATGGGTGGAAAGGGCTTAAAGTGTTGTTTCATTGTTTTTCTGTCCCTGAACGCAGCATGTGCTATCAAAGGAACGCTTAATTCAATAGATGATCTAAAGGACATGGACTTTGGCCAGACCTGTCCACAACATGACCTGATGCTGCTCCACTGGCTAGCCAACAACATGAACATTGACAACAACGA
The DNA here is from genome assembly GCF_901001165.1 of Salmo trutta. Lineage (NCBI taxonomy): Eukaryota > Metazoa > Chordata > Actinopteri > Salmoniformes > Salmonidae > Salmo > Salmo trutta. The sequence goes on from NC_042977.1 coordinate 38,532,199, forward strand.
CAACAATTTCACTTCCTAGTAGGCCTAATGTTAGAGCACTTCCTAGTAGGCCTAATGTCAGAGCACTTCCTAGTAGGCCTGATGTTAGAGCACTTCCTAGTAGGCCTGATGTTAGAGCACTTCCTAGTAAGCCTGATGTTAGAGCACTTCCTAGTAGGCCTGATGTTAGAGCACTTCCTAGTAGGCCTAATGTTAGAGCACTTCCTAGTAGGCCAAATGTTAGAGCACTTCCTAGTAGGCCAAATGTTAGAGCACTTCCTAGTAGGCCTAATGTTAGAGCACTTCCTAGTAAGCCTAATGTTAGAGCACTTCCTAGTAAGCCTAATGTTAGAGCACTTCCTAGTAGGCCAAATGTTAGAGCACTTCCTAGTAGGCCTAATGTTAGAGCACTTCCTAGTAGGCCTGATGTTAGAGCACTTCCTAGTAGGCCTGATGTTAGAGCACTTCCTAGTAGGCCTAATGTTAGAGCACTTCCTAGTAGGCCTAATGTTAGAGCACTTCCTAGTAGGCCTAATGTTAGAGCACTTCCTAGTAGGCCTGATGTTAGAGCACTTCCTAGTAAGCCTAATGTTAGAGCACTTCCTAGTAGGCCTAATGTTAGAGCACTTCCTAGTAGGCCTAATGTTAGAGCACTTCCTAGTAAGCCTGATGTTAGAGCACTTCCTAGTAAGCCTGATGTTAGAGCACTTCCTAGTAGGCCTAATGTTAGAGCACAGTTATGTTTCTCAACTATGCGGAGAGAGGTGAAAGAAACAGGGACAGGATCATAGTCCAATTTAGTTGAGAAAGGTTAGATCAGTCCATAGTAGTGGATAATGTCTTCATCACACAGCCCCATCCATACATTCAGAACATAGGTACAGCATATAGGTACATATAGAACATAGGTACAGCATATGACCCAGAGAACACCTACTGCATCACCCCAAACCTCTTAAGATCCAAAGTCTCTCGACCATTGCCCGATCTGAAATTCCTTTTGGACCAGGGTGTGATGGTGGTTCTTTATGAGAACAATGACAGTGAAAGCAAGCTAGACAGTGACTCGGCTGACACAGAATCTGGGAGCTGGGACACCTCACTACCCCTCAACACTTTTCTCCAGGTCAGGCTCCACAAGAAGGCACCATACTTATTTACAAGGTTCTTTAGACGTCCCACTATTGTCAACAACATATGTAGGAGTCCTGAGTTTCATGATGCCAATGGAGAGATTTCTGTTGATCTACATTAAGCAGCTATAGGTCTAACTCCAGCAATTTGTCTAGGACTGAAAGGCCTGCGGTCTCCTGTGTGTGAAAAAGTCATTCACTGACCGGAAGATAAAGTTAGATAACTCCTTAGTTGGGTTCTACTCTTCCCATAACAAATCCATGCTCAACTGTAATACCTGGCAACGAGCAGTGTCTTTTTGTAAGGAAAAACGATCAGATTTGGAGGATGTACCTGAGCATGATGTCTATGTGTATAACTCTAGTATGGTCATGTCTCCTGGGGTCCAGGCCAGATTCATGCTGCAGAGAAGATCCAGTGAAGTAGCGTGTACCTGCCCTGGGAGAGAGTTGAGCTCAGCGTGACCAGACCATATCACAGAGGGATTAGAGATGAGCTGTAGTCACATTACGAATTAACAGAGAAATTTGAAATCTCCCCGTCATGTAGAAAACATCAACAATTTACACAATCATTATATTTTTTGTATTAGCATTATTATGTATATTGTATTAGCTGGGTTCTCAGATGTCCTTCTTCTGCCTTCCAGTGTTATTAATGGTTTAGTATGCATTGGTATCCCATTTCATACTGATTACGGCAAGTTTATACTGATTATGTAATTGCCTCTAGATTTTTGTTTAATTGATGCACCTTGTTTGTACTTTTTATTGATTGATTTAAATGTCTAATGAATGTCATGTGTTTACGTAGTGTAACAGACCTGAACTTGAAAGAAGGATCCCAAAGACACACACACACACGCGCGCACGCGCACGCACACGCGCATGCGCACGCGCGCACACACACACACACACACACACACACACACACACACACACACACACACACACACACACACACACTATGGTATTCACATCTTCAAAGGTAGGCTGTTTATTAGGACCTGATTCATTTGCCATACGTTTCCAGCAGGAACTCCCTCCTCTCCAAACCTTTAATTAAACACCTCATTGCCAATTAAGGCTAATTAGGGGAAGGCTTGACAGGACGACTGAAGTACTGTAGCACACTATAATGTTTAGGATAACCATGAAGGGTGTATTTATTAAACTTTTGATTAATGATTAACACAGTCACTTGATAAGGTTGAAATATTCTCATTTGCTTCCTTTTTTTCACCTCATTTCAGATGACTATCCTAATGCTCTCAGATCTCCATTCTGAGGGTAGTGACACATGCGTCAACAAGCTTCTGATTAACTGAGCGCTAAAATAGAATTTGGTTCCATTTGAGACGCTTGACGCGCTGCAAGTCCCGCCTCTACCATCTACTCATCACAAGCATAATAACCTACATGGGTGCTTGAAAGATGAACAAGGAGAGATTCATTAAAGATAACTAACTAAAACTAACTAGGTTTCTACTTTTATCTGTTGATTAATAGTTGGAGTAGAGAAACATACAATTTTGTATGATACTGGGCAAAAGCTCCCTTAAATTAAACTTAAATTAAGCACTGACCCTCCATTTTGGATGTGAGATAAATAGAGTAATTTGTAAAGACCAGTAGAGGGCAGTACATCACACAGCTGTTGTTGGACCAGAGGTATTCAACATGGGTTCCTGGGAGCCACAATGTCTGCTGATCTGTACATATCTAACTCAAATACTTTGTACCGCTGCACATTGATCTGGAACTGGTACTCCCTGTATGTAGTTCCATTCTTGTGTTTTTTATTGTATTCCTCTTGTGTTAGTTGCTATTTAATTTTATATTAGTATATTTAAACTCTGCCTCAATTGCAAAGGTTTGTATGCAAGCATTTCACTGTAAAGTCTACAACAGTTGTATTCTGCACATGTGACATAACATTTGATTTGATTTTCTCTTCTCCCTCTGACTGGTCCTTAATTTACCTAATCCCTTAATGTCACTGATTGGTCTGAGAGTGAAGACATTAGGATTCCCCAGTCTAAATCAGTTGCTACATTATACTGTGGTTCTTAATGGTGTAGTTCCTCACCCCTCTGGGCTGACCAAATGGTGGACTGGCTGGTGGGTCATGGCTGATTCATTTTTCAAACCATAGTGCGAAAGGTTTGGAAACCACTGGAGGTCGACTTCAGTGACTGACTACTGATATGAGAAAATCACCATTATCCAGCTCCATCATAATCCCAGTCATCTTTTCACCCTCACACTCAGTTTCCTGGAGCATATCTTAAAGGGATCCCTTGAGATTTTGGCAATGAGGACCTTCACCTACTTCCCCAGAGTCTTGTGGATACCATTTTTATGTCTTTGCGTGCAGTTTCAAGGAAGTTGCTAACTAGCGCTGACTCTGAGGAAGTAGATAACGGGCCTCATTGCCGAAATCCCGAAGTATCCCCAACAGTATTCTTCTTGCGTTAACAGTCATCGACAAGGATTCCAGCATGTAGCACCAGTCACAGGTTTAGTATCTGATAGGAAACAGCACGGATAGCACCTCATGCAATGAAGCCACCACAGATCAGCCTCTTACTCTCTGCGCACACGCTGGTTTGGCACTTGTTGACTGGGGTAACCATAGTTACCAAAAATAATGCAAGTTTACAACAGGAATACATGAAAATTACAATGCACAGTATAATAATAATTTCAACTATGTGCCTGAAAGGAAACAGCATAACATGTCATGCAACGTGCTGTACAAAAACACATAAACCCCCCCAGGACACAGTGAATAAGCAGCTACTGTAGCATTGGCTGGAATTATATTAGACAAAATGCATCACAAATGGCCACAAAGGAAACACAACATCTCATGTACAATATAATGTCTTCAAACACATTGCTTTAACTTGTACATTAGATCAGCACATAGGACTAATAAAATTACTTTTTCATGTACAGTGCTTTGCAACCGTTAACTTGCCACTGGTTTGGCACTTGACTGGGACAATTGTAACTCAAACAGCGCCCCTCGTAAAAGCAAGCCACGCAAACCAGTCAGTAAGATTCCATGTTGAATGAGTGAATGCAAGACAAAACCAAAACTAAAAAACCCATTGGCTTACAATAGAGTGATAAGTGGAATCACCAATAATAATTATATTAGAAATGCACTAACAGTAAGTCACTCTGGATAAAATATTACATTTTTTTACAAAAATGTTACAAACATTAAGGCAATTCCACAGGCAGTTAAAAATGTAAATATCAATGTCATATATCACGTTATCAGGTGAGCTCACCCCTGGACAAGGCTCTCTTCCTGGTTGTCTTTGATGTCTGAAGAGTAGAACCCATCCCAGAAGTTATTAAAGGTTTTCTTCCAGGCAGTGAAAGATTTCTTTACGAACAGGCGAGTGCAGGCCTTTCCATCCTTTACGAACAGGAATCTCTCTTTTGGCATCATAAAATTCAGAACTCCCACATATCTCGTCCCCAATAGTGGCAAATACACACAAGGTCATTACCTTCTTGTGGAGCCTGACCTGGAGACCAGAGTTAAGGGGTACTGAGGTGTGAAGGGGTACTGAGGACCCTTTTTTGTTTTAGATTTTCGCCTAAAATGACATACCCAAATCTAACTGTCTGTAGCTGAGGACCTGAAGCAAGGATATGCATATTCTTTATACCATTTGAAAGGAAACACACTGAAGTTTGTGGAAATGTGAAATTAATGTAGGAGAATATAACACATTAGATCTGGTAAAAGATAATGCAAAGAAAAAACTATAATCTTTAAAATGCAAGAGAAAGGCCATAATGTATTATTGCGGCAAAGGCGCAACTTCGATTTTGGACACTAGATGGCAGCCGTGTATGTGCAAAGTTTTAGACTGATCCAATGAACCATTACATATCTGTTCAAAATAATGTATCAAGATTGCCCAAATGTGCCTAATTGGTTTATTAATACATTTTCAAGTTCATAATTGTGCGCTCTCCTCAAACAATAGCATGGTATTATTTCACTGTATTCTTTCACAGCTACTGCAAATTGGACAGTGCAGTTAGATTAACAATAATTTAAGCTTTCTGCCCATATCAGATATATCTATGTCCTGGGATTTTTGTTTGTTACTTACAACCTCATGCTAGTCACATTAGCCTACGTTAGCTCAACCGTCCCGTGGGGGTGACACCGATCCCATAGAGGTTAAATAAGGTCTGGGGATGTGTAAAGGACAATACAATTGTCAGAAGAATTGCCAGACTAGGTATGTGTCTCCAGCTGTTTTCCAGACTCTCCAGACTGTTGATTTCTACATGAGATATATGTAGAATGTCATTTCTGCTCATGGTTGGGAGACTTTGTGTTAGGAAGTTGAAACTGACAAGGTATTTATTGTCTGGATCATAGGCACTTCCTCTGTTTCCATTTAGTGGATTGTGCTGTATGACGTCTACTGTGAACTGATTGGACTCTTCCTCTCTAACTCTGAGTATGAACCTGTCCCTATTTCTCTCTTTGAGTTGACTAACCTTCGAGTGACATACTCAGGAAGTACCATAGCGTCATTGCAGTTGTTATTCCCTAGTGAGTAGTATATTCTGCTTTCAGGAAGCAGAAAAGGTAATGAACCAGGCATAGTCTCTGGTTGGGTTGAAATGTTGCCGTAAGTGTAAATGTTGTCAGCTAGTGAAGAAGCATCAAGCCTTGTTTATTTTTTTTATGTAATCTTTATTTAACTAGGCAAGTCAGTTAAAAGCAAATTCTTTCCAATGACGGCCTACCGGGGAACAGTGGGTTAAATCCTTGTTCAGGGGAAGAATGACAGATTTTTAACTTGTCAGCTCTGGGTTTTTATCTAGCAACCTTGCGGTTACTGGCCCAACGGTCTAACCCCCAGGCTACCTGCCTCTAACCACTAGGCTACCTGCTTCTAACCACTAGGCTACCTGTCACCCGTTGTGGGGGATAGGTGTGTCCAAAGTCTATGTCCTTGATATCCTTAATTGAATTAAGGGTACTTTTGATAGCGCATACTGAGGCCAGAGACAAACACAGGATTAAACAACCCAGGAAGCCCCTTCCAACCATTGCCAACCTATGACAAAACAACATTTGCACCTTCAGTAAAACATAAACAAATAAGTACATCTGTAACTTATTTCTAGTGGTTGGCAATGCGTTAAAAGTTTTAGGACCCCCCAAAATGTCAGAAAAAATTTGACAAATTCATTTTGGAGTGAATTGTCACTATATCGAACCAATATGTCCCAATATGTACTCTAAGGATTTCCAAAAGAACATTTGGAAACTTGTAAACATGATCAATACTGTAATATGATGTAATAAGTCACATCCATAAATCGCACTAACCTTCTCGTGCAGCCTACCACCAGAATCTAGTTTTGACTGTGTTTATTTCTGTCTTCTCTGTCAACAGATCCCAGGATTTAAACAGACTAAAAGGTGCTTCTTGTAGCCTACATACACATAACCAGTACACAGGGCAGATACAAGACAAGGGGCAGAAAAACAGAGTTTTACAAAGGCTGATCTATGACGTCACTGGGTCACTCATGTTTCATCTGAAATTAAACGTATCCCTAGTGAGTAAATCACTTTCAGTGGTCATAAAAGGTCATAGGCGGGGTCTGTCAGGTGCACAGTACACAGTGCAGATGAAAAATGGCAATGCTGTTCTTATTTGATTACAGTAAAACAAGTAACATTACTGTTATTGAGTTATTTAGGTTACTTATCCACTCCAAATACATTTTTATCACTTTCCAGTAACTCATAAGACTCTTGACAGAATATTTATGAGGAAAAGTGTATTTTGAATGAGTTAGGATAGAATTTAGCTTTGGCCGGGCCATCCAATCCCAGCCCACTACACTGTCCTTCCTCCCTCTCTTTTCTCCCTTCACACCTGGAGTATGTGTTGTTCTACTGAGAACAGAAGTGGTTCCCTCCAATATGATCTGACTCTTAATAACGTTATTTAGCTGACATGTCCCATGTCCATGCTACATGATTCAGACCCCATGATGCTGAAATGTCAGTGTGACCTTATTTCCCTCCCCCACCTCCCTTTTGAATTACCAATGTAGTGTAGTGCAGCGCAGCACGTGTGCTCGTTTCTGTGTGTGTGAGAGAGAGAGAGACAGATTACCCTGTACTTTTAATTCCTCGTCATAATCCATGGATCTATTAACCATGGGCCTACAGTATTAACCTCTGGTGGGTTTGGTGTGGTAATACACAGTTTGTGTTGATTCAACCAGTGTTTGCCTAGTGGGTAGTTTGTGTTGGGATGGTCACAGGTAGATCTGTAACAATCGCAGATAGAGAGACAGAGCTGAAAAAGGAATCAGCCATGACTAACCAGTGACCAGCCAGTCCTGGAGCCTTATATGCTGACCAGAGCGAACATGTTGTGTGCGCAAGGGTTGCAAAATAAATGTACATATACACATTATTCAGTCATTGCACTCACACTGCTCGTGGGCATCAGCGAGCGACTGCGTGGCCAGGCGCTAAAATAGAAATCGGTTCTATTTGGGACGCTCAACATGCTGCCAGTCCGGCCTCTCCCATCTCCTCATAGGTTTTTAAGAGCATATACCCACGTGCCATCTCCTCATAGGTTTTTAGAAGCATATACCCACGTGCCATCTCCTCATAGGTTTTTAGAAGCATATACCCACGTGCCATCTCCTCATAGGTTTTTAGAAGCATATACCCACGTGCCATCTCCTCATAGGTTTTTAGAAGCATATACCCACGTGCCATCTCCTCATAGGTTTTTAAGAGCATATACCCACGTGGGTGATTGAAAGATTAATTTAGGTCCACACTCCGGTAGGTTGTAGTAATGCTGTAAAGTTGGTTGCCAACTGCCATATTAAGTCAAAAATAAGAAGAAGAAGCCTGAGGAAGGAGGAGAGATGACGAGAAAGGAATTCGGTTTACAGTTTTATCTGTGGATTCATTGTGGGTGTAGAGGACCTTGTGCATTTCAGGTCAAATAAGAACCCAATGTTTGTATCCCAGGACAAATTAGCTGGCAACAGCAAGCTAGCTAGCTAAATTGTCATAAATGTTTAATGATTTTCGACTTGTCCCCATATTAAAATAATTGGTTCAGAGTCTGTTTTGATATTTCAACCTGATCGCTTCTGGTGTGGGTAAATAAAATCAATGTGCGTGCGATGGCACACACGGTCGCTCGCGTGTGTCCGGTTTGGTCAGCATGTTAGTATGATGTAGCAACTGATTTAGATAAACCAAAATAATTCACTCTCAGACCAATCAGGGGCAGTAATGGGTCAGGTAAGTTAAGTGCCAGTCAAAGGAAAATTATCAGACACTGTGTCTCCCAGGAACCCATGTTGCACACCTCTGGTCCAGCCACAGCATGTTCTAATATCCACCCGGCACAGCCAGAAGAGGACTGGCCACCCCTCATAGCCTGGTTCCTCTCTAGGTTTCTTCCTAGGTTTTTTTCCTTTCTAGGGAGTTTTTCCTAGGGAGTTTTTCCTAGCCACCGTGCTTCTTTCACATGCATTGCTTGCTGTTTGGGGTTTTAGGCTGGGTTTCTGTACAGCACTTTGAGATTTCAGCTGATGTACGAAGAGCTATATAAATACATTTGATTTGATTTGATTTCATGTACTGCCCTCTATTGGTCATTACAAAGTACTATATTTATCACACATAGCCAACATGGAGGAGGACTCATGGCTGAGTTTCATTGCAGTAGAGTTGTTCTCTTCCTTCTACGCTAAATACCTTGCCCTGAACAGTTGGTAGCTTGTTGCTTAGGAGCAGAAAAACGTTGCCATAACTTTTCCTGAAACATAATGTCTTGTCTCCCAGGGTGAAGGCAGTGGAGGGAATCAACACTGTATGCAATTTCAACAGTGTGATTTTCCTGTTTCTAGGCAACAAGTTAAACATATCTTTGTATTTCTGAAAGATACAGTTTGTGTTTATTATACTAGCATCTACTAAACTATTCATTTTGGTTATTTTACACAATGGCTTAGAATACATTTATATACAAAATACACATTTTGTGTAATGTAGGTAGAAGTAATAAGGTTATAATGAAGGAAAAGTGTAATAAGGGTAGAAGGAAGAAACACACTTTTTGGAATGAAACTCAGTCCTGAGCCCTCCTTCATATGAGAGAAACACAGTACATTTTACGATTTAGGAGGGCATGTAACAACGGTTAATGTAATAACGTTTCTATGTAATAAAACTGGTTAATATAATAACTTGCCGGATAACCTGGTTAAATGTTGAACGGTTAACGTATTAACTTTTCCCACTAAATGTAATAAGTTATTACATTACCCACTGGTTATTACGTATTCTGGCAAATAATAACTTTTTTGAAGAATAGCGATAATAACTTCAATCAATCTTGTAACAACATACTGTGATGGATGTTTGTGCTTTTCTAATAACCAATTTCTGTGTTCATGCAAGTGACTGACTGAATGTTTACCTGTGAAGAAACCTCACTATCAGTAGAGCAATTTGACAGTACACCCAGAACCTTGTTTTGAGAACAATGGATATCTCAGATTCAAGGTTTCAGCTTGGAGAGAAGAAGCCTTGTGAGGTATTGGTCTGTCACATGCATGAACCAAACGTTAATGATGAATTAATTATGAACTATGAATTAGTTAATCATGCAACTATAACTTGTCTGTGTAAGCAGTATATAAGAGAACTAATGGGACAGCCCCAGCGGAGCTCACTTCAGACCGGTACTTTATGCATCTAAGTTTGACTGTGACCTCTCCAGTTTGCTGTTAATAAACAATGATTAATTTAAGATTGACTTCAGGTGTCCCATGTGTAGAATTTCCACAACAATACCAAAATGAATGTTTTTATGTATTACTTCCCTCAATTTGATAGCACATACCACCAATTACACACACACACACACACACACACACACACACACACACACACACCGACACACACCTACACACAGTTTGCCATTGTACAACTGGAACTTGTCATTTTGATGTCACAGTGCCCAACCCCTGACACAACGGACACACAACAGGCTGTGTGTCATGATGAGTAACCTTGTGTGAGACCTTGTGGTGCCCAGGAGACCCGGGTTAGAATCCAGTCTGTGTCTGGACGGGTCTCTGCTAGGAGGGGAAGGTCAAATGGGGTGAAGTGTAACAGGGTTGTTTTTTTGTTTGGTGAACCTCACTTGCTTGTTGAGTAATCTTGTGTGAGACTTGTGTTAGCTTCCCCGAGATAAAGACTACACTTTAGACCGTTTTGTGGTTGTGCCTTTCTCAAGAGCACAACGGCAGGAGATGGCTTCTAGAAATAGACGCCTGCAACCCTCCAATTGCAGGTTCACTTCCACCAGATTTTTTCCATCAGCCCCATGATTCAAACCAGCAACCCCCCAGATGTTAGCCTCCCCTCCAACCTCTAGGCTACAGTACATGCAGCGCCATACTTCAACAAGGTAACAAGAGACCCAGGGTTGAACTGACAACCTTCCCATTACTGGCCTGTCACTCTAGCCTCTTTAGGTTACTAAACATACAGAACCTCCTTGGTTATGCTCCACCACCCATTTCACCAGCTCCACACAATTACCTATTCAGGTCACTGCACCAAATAAAAAGACTGGTTTGTAGCCTAGGTCTCCTGCAGGCAACAAGACTGTGTTACCCTGCTGAGCTTAAGCGTAGGCATTAGCTTAGGGAGCTCACACAATACTTACACAAGTTTAACCACACCTACATCACTTTTCAGGTGCCATCCCCTGCTGCCTTGGTAGGGGGATTTACAATTGGGTTCAAATAGTATTTGAAATTGATAAAATACTTCAACAATTTGTTTGAGCCTGACCGGAATGCCAGATTGATGGGTTTTACACTTATGGGACTATTCCATAGGTTCCATTGCACCAGGCAAACTCACTCATCAAGTACAGCTAGTTAGAGTATTTGAAGTATGCTATTTACACCTAGGTCTGGTTCCAACCCCTATACTGCCATTGGGGCCTTGAGCAAGGCATATAAACATCTAAATTGCTAATGCTACCTGGGTAATGCTCTGAGGCTTACCCAGTGCTCCCATACTGTTGTGTGAATAGTGTGTCAGGGGGTTGGGTACTATGACAGTAAAAACATGCATTTTGTACTGATAATTTAACAACTATTCGTAGGGACTTTAATTTTGAGAATTCCTTACGAAGGATTTGGAATAAATGTGTTATGACTGTTGTAATTAATGATACTGCAACACAAAGGTGTTATGACTGTTTTCATAAATGTGTTACTGTCACGGTTGTTGTAAGGAGTGGACCAAAATGCAGCGGGAATGTGTATGCTCATTTTCCTTTTTTATTTAGGGAAAAACGTCAACACAAAATAACAAAAACAACGATGAAACAGTCCTGTAAGGTTACTAGGCTATCCAAAGAACAACTACCCACTAATCCCATAGAAAAACACCCCTCTTAAATAGGACCTTCAATTAGAAGCAACGAGGAGCAGCTGCTTCCAATTGAAGGTCAACCCAATTAACTAAACATAGAACTATACATACTAGATAAAAATAGAAATATACTAACATAGAACACTCTAAACAAACACCCCCTGCCACGCCCTGACCAAACTACAATAACAAAGAACCCCTTTTACTGGTCAGGACATGACCAGAAGGTGCAGACCCCGGATGCATCTTAAACAAAAAATAATAATAAATAAACCCCAAAACAAAATAATCCCCTAACTAAAGGGAGGGAAGGGAGGGTGGCCACCGTCACCGACGGTTCTTGTGCTACACCCCCCCCTCCCCAACCTCCTACTACGGAGGTGACTCAGGCTCCGGCCTTACTCCCCAACCTAACCTGTCCACCCCCGCTAACTGCTTATTATTATTTACCCCTCCCGAAGTCTCTGGACTAAGGCGCATCGCTGAAGACCTCGGGCTAAGGCGTGTCGCTGAAGACCTCGGGCGCGTCTCTGAAGACTCAGGGCTGATGAGCGTCTCTGGAGAGTCAGGGCTGATGAGCGTCTCTGGCTGCGTCGGTTCCGGACTGTAGGGCGACTCTGGCTGCGCCGGGTCCGGACTGTGGGCCGTCTCTGCTGACTCCGGACTGTGGGCCGTCTCTGCTGACTCCGGACTGTGGGCCGTCTCTGCTGACTCCGGACTGTGGGCCGTCTCTGCTGACTCCGGACTGTGGGCCGTCTCTAGACAGGGCACTGTCGCCGGAAGCTCTGGGTGGGGCACTGTCGTCGGAAGCTCTGGACGGGGAACTGTCGTCGGAAGCTCTGGATGGGGACTGCGCACTGAAGGCCTGATGCGTGGGGCTGGCTTTGGAGGCGCCAGACTAGGGACACGCACCACAGGGTTAGTGCGAGGAGCAGGACGAACTGGACTGGGCTGACGCACTGGATGCCTGGTGAGTGGGGCTAGTACTGGAGGTACCAGACTGGAGACACGCACCTCAAGGCTAGTGCGAGGAGTGGGAACTGGATACACTAGGTCATGAGTAGGCACTGGAGGTCTGAAGCGCACCGCCTGCACAACCCGTCCTGGCTGGATGGTAACAGCAGCCCTGCACGAGCGGAGTGCTGGCACAGGGCAAACTGGGCTGTGCAGAGGCCTGATGGCTGCCGTACGTAGAGCAGGCGCAGGGTAGCCTGGGCCTAGGAGGCGCACTGGTGGCCAGATGTGCTGTGCAGGTATGCTCCTACCAGGCTGGATGCCCACTCTAGCACGGCACTTGCGAGGGGCTGGGATCGCTCGCACCGGACTGTGCGTGCGCATGGGCGAGATCGTGCGCACTTCCTCATACACCGGCACTCTCATCTCCACACGCTCCCCATAATAAGCACGGGGAGTTGGCTTAAGTCTACGACCTGACTTAGCCACTCCCCGTGTACCCCCCCCCCAATTTTTTTTTATTGGGGCTGCCTCTCCGGCTTCCTTGCCAGCCGTGTTCCCGCATGGCGTTCCCTGTCCTCTCCAGCCTTCCTCCATGGTCCTTCTCCCGCTAGTATCTGCTCCCAAGTCCAAAACTCCTTATAGTCCTTCTGCTGCTCCTTCCTCCGCTGCTTGGTCCATTGTTGGTGGGTAGTTCTGTCACGGTTGTCGTAAGGAGTGGACCAAAATGCAGCGGGAATGTGTATGCTCATCTTCCTTTTTTATTTAGGGAAAAACGTGAACACAAAATAACAAAAACAATGACGCAACAGTCCTGTAAGGCTACTAGGTTATACAAATAACAACTACCCACAAATCCCATAGAAAAAACACCCCTCTTAAATAGGACCTTCAATTAGAAGCAACGAGGAGCAGCTGCTTCCAATTGAAGGTCAACCCAATTAACTAAACATAGAACTATACATACTAGATAAACATAGAAATATACTAACATAGAACATAGCCCAACAAACCCTGAAACACTCTAAACAAACACCCCCTGCCACGCCCTGACGAAACTACAATAACAAAGATCCCCTTTTACTGGTCAGGACGTGACAGTTACATATACCCCTTCATATAATGTGGTCGTGAGGGAATATGTGACATTATTTGATCACGTTATATCATGGTTGACCAAGGGACTGTTGATGAGAACCTGAAAATCCTGACTCATTAGAAATACACACCTTTATCTAATAAATACAAGGCTCATATTAGGTTCTGAAAAATGATTTAATAATTTGACATGTTTATTAATTTATTTAACTGGTGTATGTAGGTTTCTAACTTTATATGCCTTTAATAATTCTAGCAACAAAAACTCTTTATTAAAACTGAGTCTTTATTAAAACTGTTTATTGAAAATATGGTTTGTAATTGGAGTAATGTCTGCTATTTGGATTGTTGATCTCCTGTATTTACTGTTGAGAAGTTACAACTACAATGTGAGAATGTGTAAAGGACGTCACGCTTAGCGAGTACCACTTCAAACCAAATCAAATCAAATTGTATTGGTCACATACACATATTTAGCAGATGTTAATGTGGGTATAGCGAAATGTGTTCCTAGCTCCAGCAGTGCAGTAGTATGTAACAATTCACAACAAAATCTAAAATTAAAATAATGGAATTAAGATATATCTAAGTATCTAAATATATTCTGATTCAGCTGATGCCGAGACCCATCTACTCATTGTTTTCACGAGCAGGCTAACAAAGGGGCAAGGGTTTTGTACTGGAAGTACGCTTTGACTGCATCTACAGTATTGTTTCCGTATTGCAGTTTAACTGAATCACGGCCGAGAAAGGCAATTGAGAAAATTCCTAATAAGACACTTTAGTCACTACCTTTGCGCACAAAACATCTATTGAATTATTACAATTGTTTGTTGACGGAGAGCTGAAGATATTAAACAGAGTTCCCAGAGCATGTTCATGGCATTCTGTTGTCTGTCCAGTGAGCACTGAGCTCTAGTGCAGGCGGAGTAATCCCAGTAAGAAAAATGACAGCAACTACGAAACGGTGTATGTGAACGTAAGTAGATACCTCAGTGATACTAACTCACATACTCAGTATGTAATCAAAGATTAATCAGACTAACTAGGTTTTCCCTTTTATCTGTGGATTAATTGTTGGAGTAGAGAAACATACAATTTTGTATGACTCTGGGTCAAAAATATCTAAATGAACTCAGCCCTGATGTGAGATAAATAGAGTACTTTGTAAAGTCCAGTAGAGGGCAGTACATCACACAGCTGTGGTTGGACCAGAGGTATTCAACATGGGTTCCTGGGAGCCACAATGTCTGCAGGTTTTCTCTTCTCACTTTGACTGGCACTAAATGTACCTGATCCTTTAATACCAATGATTGGTCTGAGAGTGAAATCATCAGGATTCCCCGGTCTAAATCAGTTGCTACATTATACTGTGATTCATTATGTGTTCCACTTTCCTAAATGGTGGTTCAGGACTGGCTGGTGGGTCATGGCTGATTCCATTTGCAAACCATAGTGTGAGTAGGTATGGAAACCACTGTAGACCGACTTCAGTGACTGACTACTGATATGAGATTTGTCCAAAATCCCCATTGTCCAGCTCCATCATAATTCCAGTCATCTTGTCACACTCATCTTCCAAGAGGATATCATTGAAAGAGTGGATCCTGGGATAAGAAAAACTCTACAATTTTGTTAGTTTTTCTTAGATTGTTATTGTATATTTTCGCTGAATTTATCATCGTTTTTTTGTGATTCCATTTTTATAGAACTTTCACAAAACACAAAAATTAACACCAACAAACAGAAACAACAAAAGCAGGTAGCCTGGTGGATAAAAGCATTGGGCCAGCAACCCAGTAAGGTTACTGGTTCAAATCCCCAGGCCGCCAAGGTGGAAAAATCTGCCGTTCTGCCCTTGAGCAATTAACCCCCAACATCAACTGCTCCCCGGGCGTCGATGACGTGGATTCAGAGCGATTGGGTAAAATGAGGAATATACATTTTAGTTGAATGCATTCAGTTGTACAACTGACTAGGTATCCACTCTTTCCCTACAAGATCTCCAGCCCATGATAAATCATAAAGAGAAAAATATAATTTAATGTACTGAATGATTTGTCATGAGGACAGGTCAAGACTCCCTCCCACACCAACAGCTCGTAGTCATCCCCTCAAAATAGCAAAGAAAGAGGAACAGAAGGGATACCAGGTAGCTTTTTGGGAACATATTCTCTTTTACACTTCACACAGATGAACAATGAAAATACATCTAAATGAAAAGCAGGGTACATAAATGTTGAACAAAAGCAATTCCACAAGCAGTTATAAATGAAAATATCAACAAAATGTTTAATGTTATCAGGTGAGCTCACCCCTGGACAAGTCTCTCCCAGGGTGGAGTGCGTGCCTTACATCCAGATTTCTCCAGTATGAATCTGACCTGGACCCCAGGAGACATGGTCATACTAGACTCATACACATAGACATCATACCCAGGTATATCTGCCCAATCAGAGTGGCTTTCCTCAGAGAACTTTACAGCCCATTGCCAGGTGTTATGATCCAGGGTGCCTTCAGAAGAGTAGAACCCAACCCAGGAGTTATTAAACGTTTTCTTCCAGTCAGTGAAGGATTTCTTTACGTACAGACGAGCGCAGGCCTTTCCATCTTTTACGAAGAGCTGCAGACTGGCGTCATAGCCGATAATATCAACAGGAATCTCTCGGTTGGCATTGTGAAACTCAGAACCTCTCCAGATCTCCTCTCCGATAGTGGACCCAAACCCCAAGTAATTCCACCATGTTTTTACCTCCTTATGGAGCCTGACCTGGAGACCAGGGTTAAGGGGTACTGAGGTGTTATAGCTCCCAGAGGCTTTGACCCCAACCGACGATCTGTCTAGCTCGCTCTTACTGTCAGGGTTATTGTTACTGTGAAGAACTACCATTACACCCTGGTCCAATAGCCTCTTGGGGATACCACTCCAGATGATCCTGGCTTTTCCTCTATCTGTGGTTTTCACCTCAAGCTTAATCAATGCATTATCTTCATGCTTCAAGGTACTTTGTGGTGTTGCATGATATGATTGCGCCCTAAATGTAAAGGACACTACGATTGCCAGAAGAAGTGCCAGACCAGGTGTGTGTCCCCAGATGTTTTCCAGTTCTTGCAGACTGTTGTGGTTGATCTCTACATTATATATACGTGGAATGTCATTTCGGCCAATGGTTGCGAGACGTTGGATTTGTGTTAGGAGGCTGAAACTGACAAGGTATGTATTGTCTGGATCATAGCCAGTTCTTGTGTTTCCATTTTGTGGATAGTGCTGTGTGACATAGACCTCATCTACTATGAACTGATTGGACCCTTCCTCCCTAACTCTGAGTATGACCCTGTCCCTGTTGCTCTCAGGTCCCCTTGAGTTGTGGAATCTTTGAGTTACATAATCAGGAAGTGCCAAAGCATCATTGTTGTTGTTACCTTGAACAAGGTTCCCTAGTGAGTAGTAACTTCCACGTTGATGGGGCAGAATAGGTAATGGACGGGGATTATCTGCGTTTCTATAGAAATGAAAGCCATAGTCTCTCCTGGCTGGGTTGAAATTGAGTCTCATGTTGCCATTGTTGTCATTGTAAATGTTGTTGGCTAGCCAGTGGAGCAGCATGAGGCCGTGCCGAGGAGAGGTGTTACCAAACTCTATTCCCTTGAGGTCCTTTATTGAACTAAGGGTTCCTTTTATAGAGGATACTGAGGCCAGAGACAGAAACAAGATGAAACAACCCAGGATGCCCCTTCCAACCATGGTCAACCTAAAACAAAACAAAGTTTGTGTCAACGTTTGGAATGATATCTGTAACTTATTTCTAGTGGTTGGTAATACATTAAAGTTCCAATGCAGACATTTTATATCAATATCAACTCATTTCTGGGTAACAATGAAGTTCCTTACTATAGTAGAGTTCCATTAAAGTGGACAAAAGTAGCTTTTTAGCAAATAAAAATGTCTCAAGTGATAAAGGAATTTATATGTTTAAAGTAATGACTAAAGTATTCCACCCTGAAACGTATAAGAGTATGTGAAATGTATTAGAACTATAAAACTATAATCCAATTATGTATGTGTGAGACAAGGGTGAGAAATGGATGGTTGTGAAAACAAAGGACAAATGAACTACACATGACCTGGTTTAATTCTGAAAACTGACAACAGGAAAGCGGGCCTTTCCAAGGCCCTTCTAATCTGGGGAGGAGAGACACGGCTAGAAACGGCCAGGCGGGTAGAAAAGTGATAAACGGTGTGTGTGTGTGTGTGTGTGTGTGTAGCTGGGGGTGAGAGTTATAAAATGACTGTGTATGCATTTTTTACTTCAGAGCTCTCGTGAATAAACTACAACAAACCTTTTGCAGAATCTGAGACTTTGCCTAATTATTATTAAACCCAGGGTCTTACAAACCTCGGGGAATTAGTCAAAGCTTAAATGATTGTTTAGTTATCATCATTGGTATTGAAAATTATCGTGACATCAAGCAAGAATTTTGCTAGGACTGTCTGAGAGTGGCAGGCGCATAACTTGCGGGGGTAACGGGGGTATACTTAGTTCATCAGCGTGCACAAAGTATATTATGCTCTCGCTATCTTCTTCTCTTTGTGGTGTTTGCTGAGGAGAGGTAGCTACAGGGCTTGAAATTAAGGGTGCCTGCCAGATTGTGTCTTTGGCTGCTGGATAATGAAAGAAAGTTGAACATGAGAAATCCAATTGAACATGGGAGAAATGCTGGTTTCAATGGCATAAGGAAGTGTTTATAAAATAACTCCCTCAACATTTCTATGGTCTAATTTTGGTTAGGCTACTTTGAAACAAAGTAAGACATGCCTCATAAAATGGCATAAACCTCCATGTTTTAAATAATTATGTTCATGGTAAAAAAGTTTCAAACTGCCTCTGCTCGGATTGCAAGGTGGGTGATGTGTGCACCAGGTACTGGCCTTTCTTTCTGTTATGAACATTTGATTTGACAAACATGCCTCAAGGAGGTCAACAGAATCAGGCCTTTAAACATTCATGTTAATTATCCTACATTATATGACCTAGACTACACTTTGAGATGTAGGCTAATTATTTATATACAGGTAACTGCCAAAATAAAGGAAACACCAACATAAAGTGTCTTAATAGGGCACTGGGCCACCACGAACAGCCAGAATAGCATCAATGCACCTTGGCACCATTCTTCCACGAGAAATTCCATAATTTAGTGTGGAAAATGTAGTCTCAGGCGCCGCTCCAGAATTTCCCATAAGTGTTCAATTGGATTGAGATCTGTTGACACACTTTAAACCCCCTTTGCTCCTTTGAGACCCCTCTTTCAAAGTCACTGACATCTCTTCTTCTTCTTAGCCATGTAACCACAATAATGGGCAACTGGGCAATTTTATACATGACCCTAAACATGATGGGATATTACTTGCATAATTAACTCAAGAACCACACCTGTGTGGAGGCACCTACTTTCAATATACGTTGTGTCCTTAATTTACTCAAGTGTTTCCTTTATTTTATCAAAACGCAGCATCATATGATGCAAAATGGATCATAGGGGATGATTTCTGTATTTTGAAAGGCACATATCTTGAAAACTTGAGTGCCGACAAGAAACATATTTTGGGACTGTGCAATTCATAATAGACTGGTACTATGTGGTCAGCTAGCTAGCTATACCTATTGCCAGACAGTTAATATATAATTTTGCTAATAAAAGCAGAATCTAATTCCTCTTAAAAAGCTAACCCAATCATTGTTAAGACCAGCCATTATAAGGCAGTGTGGTAGTAAAGCACGTTGCACAGCAATTTACATCACACAGAGATTGGAACTATCGGTTCAACTCCTCATCTTTGCTGCCTGTAGTCAAAACAAAACAAATGTTGTTGCCTTCATTCTGATTTCATTTGGTTGTCATGGGAGGTTGAAGACGTGGCTGCGCTCAACGAAGACACAAAGCAGATTGACCCATGTTGCCATCTGTCATATCCACCAGGAGAAGCTGGCTCGCATAGACAGGAAAACAATATGCCTGAAATGTATTTCTGGCAGTGACAGGCATGAACAGGTATTTGGTGCATTTAAGTTGCAGATTGCTGATCTGTTAATTTGTACATTTATGATTAATGGGTTTAGTTCCCTGTTTTAACAGACCTTTTCCATTTTTGTACCTATGTATTGTATATTGTTTTTTTGTGGTGTGGTTTTAATAAAACCCCCAAACAGGAAAAACTTAATTTTGACTGCACTGGCCCTTTAAAAGTTTTCAGGACCAAAAAACTGTTAAAGATCTGAAAATGTTAGTTTTATAAATATCTGAAATAAATCAACAAATTTCATTTTGGAGTGAAATGTCACTTTAATCTGACCTACCAGGTAAAAGATTATTGGCACCCTTGATAAAGATAAGCAAAAAGACTGCATAAAATAAATATGAATACTAAGCTATATTATATGCAAAATCAGAAATGTATATATTATATTAATTTATACTAATACAATTGCTCAGAGAATTAGATTTTCTAAAACAAGTAAAACAAAACAATCTAAAAAAAGACGGGAGTATTGTCCCAACAAGTTTTTAAACTATAAGGTTTTTTCTAAAATAACATTTGGAAACATGATTAATACTCTATTGTAATGTGATTTAATAAGTCCTCACATCAAAAAAGTATTAATAATAATAATCATCTCACCTTGTACTGCCAAATACCAGAATCTAGTCTTGACTGTGTTTGTTTCTCTCTTCTCTATCAACAGAACCCAAGATAGAAATTAACTAAAAGGTGCTTCTTGTAGCCTACATACACATAACCAGTACACAGGGCAGATAGAAGACAAGGGTCAGAAAAACTGAGTTTTACAAATGCTGATCTATGACGTCACTGGGTCACTCATGTTTCATCAGAAATGAAACTTATCCCTAGAGTTAGTACCTTGCACGTTCAGAACGCAGAGAATATAATGGGCGGGATCTGAGAGTTTCTATAGAAATAAAAGCCATTGCTTCTGGTAGTAGGGATGGGCATCCCGAATCTTTTCGGTGAGCCGGATCATTTGGCGACATTCAGCTAAAAGAGCCATTTATTTGGCTCCCAAACGACTCTTCGTTCAGTTGCGCTTAAAAAGTTTTTACCTACAACTATGAAACATTTGCAAATCTCTCATGTAAAGCCTAAAAAGTTGCCTGCCATGATATCATATCCTGACATGTGTGTTCACATGCATTTTAATTGACCAAATGATTAGATGGCACTGCAAAAATGTGTGTACCAGAATGAGGCTCTCTGCTCACTACCCATTGTTCCTGCACTGAAGAATTACCATCTTCAGAGAATGTTTTTATCTGCAGATAGCTGTCTGGAGCTCAAAAAGTAGTAGTAACAGTATCAAAATCAGCGCGCTAAATGAACGGCTCTTTCACAAGTGATTCTGTTCCGACCTTCCCCGAAAAGATCCGTTCAAAAAGAGCCATTTGTTAGTGAAACGAACCATCACTATCTTGTAGCCTACAGATACATAACCAGTACAATTGGATTTGCTCAACTCCTGCGTAATTTCTTCCGTCCTTTTGAAAAAGGTACAAGTTAAAACAGGATAGGTGGCGAGGAAAGGGAACGTGGATGAAAATGTGCTTGTATGAGGGCCCGTTGGCATGGCGTGGGCAGCGGTGAAAAAGTTCAGCGTTTCCCAACTTTATGCAACTCACAAGCGGCAAACGCTGGCCAATGACCAATCATGTCGAGTGATTCCCATTATGAATATTACGCTCTGAAACCCAACGCTGGAGAGTTTTCCAGAAAAGATGGCTGACAAAAATACTAGGATTGAAGCAAATGTAAGTATTTATAACATAACGAATCATCCAACAAAATGTACAGTTGAGTATGTTAGTTAATGTAGAGAAACGATTATGCATATTTGTTTGTCATAAAGTTAATTTACTAAAGTTGCTATTTAGCATGCTAGCTGACTAGCTAAAATTAGTCTGCGAGCTCGCTACCTTTATGGGCGTCTTGACATGAGTATGCAATTGTAATTTGTGTTGTTTAATGTTTTTGGGACTCCTGAGAAAACCATAAAATCCGGCTGTCGTCTTGTGAAACAGTGGATGTAAAGAATCTAGCTAGCTAAAGCGTTTACTGCAACATTGAATGAAGATTTTGTTAGCTTGCCTTGCTGATATATTCCATGCAATGCAGTTGAAGTAATGTAGTTAGGTAACTCTTCTTGCTTTTTGTGTAGTGGAGGATAACAATCATTGTATGCCTATGGATGTGTAGCTAGCTATGTAGCCAATCTGTATATGGAACCTAAAATTTTTGGTATAAATATTAGTTCAGAACAGTGTTTTTAATTGCTTCCACCAGTTAATCCCCAATAAATATGCACATGATTGTTACATGTCAATAGTACAATGTCAATATTAGCTAGCTAGCTATGAACCTAGGTATGAACTTCAGCTATCATAGCTGGTTGAATTGACGTCAAGACACTGAAATCATCAATGAAGCCTATTGATTGAGTAAAATGTAATAACTTTGTGACAAGGATACAAGTTGTACTGTAATTTAAAAAAAACAATTATTTCACCTTTATTTAACCAGGTAGGCAAATTGAGAACAAGTTCTCATTTACAATTGCGACCTGGCCAAGATAAAGCAAAGCAGTTCGACACATACAACACAGAGTTACACATGGAGTAAAACAAACATACAGTCAATAATACAGTAGAAAAATAAGTCTATATACAATGTGAGCAAATGAGGTGAGATAAGGGAGGTAAAGGCAAAAAAGGCCATGGTGGCAAAGTAAATACAATATAGAAGTAAAACACTGGAATGGTAGATTTGTAGTGGAAGAAAGTGCAAAGTAGAAATAGAAATAATGGGGTGCAAAGGAGCAAAATAAATAAATAAATACAGTAGGGGAAGAGGTAGTTGTTTGGGCTAAATTATAGATGGGCTATGTACAGGTGCAGTGATCTGTGAGCTGCTCTGACAGCTGGTGCTTAAAGCTAGTGAGGGAGATAAGTGTTTCCAGTTTCAGAGATTTTTGTAGTTCGTTCCAGTCATTGGCAGCGGAGAACTGGAAGGAGAGACGGCCAAAGGAGGAATTGGCTTTAGGGGTGACCAGAGAGATATACCTGCTGGAGCGTGTGCTACAGGTGGGTGCTGCTATGGTGACCAGTGAGCTGAGATAAGGGGGGACTTTACCTAGCAGGGTCTTGTAGATGACCTGGAGCCAGTGGGTTTGGCGAGGAGTATGAAACGAGGGCCAGCCAACGAAAGTGTACAGGTCTCAGTGGTGGGTAGTGTATGGGGCTTTGGTGACAAAACTGATGGCACTGTGATAGACTGCATCCAGTTTATTGAGTAGGGTATTGGAGGCTATTTTGTAAATGACATCGCCGAAGTCGAGGATTGGTACGATGGTCAGTTTTACGAGGGTATGTTTGGCAGCATGAGTGAAGGATGCTTTGTTGCGAAATAGGAAGCCAATTCTAGATTTAACTTTGGATTGGAGATGTTTGATGTGAGTCTGGAAGGAGAGCTTACAGTCCAACCAGACATCTAGGTATTTGTAGTTGTCCACATATTCTAAGTATGAACTGTCCAGAGTAGTGATGCTGGACGGGCGGGCAGGTGCGGGCAGCGATCGGTTGAAGAGCATGCATTTAGTTTTACTTGTATTTAAGAGCAGTTGGAGGCCACGGAAGGAGAGTTGTATGGCATTGAAGCTCGTCTGGAGGGTTGTTAACACAGTGTCCAAAGAAGGGACAGAAGTATACAGAATGGTGTCGTCTGCGTAGAGGTGGATCAGAGACTCACCAGCAGCAAGAGCGACATCATGGATGTATACAGAGAAAAGAGTTGACCCGAGAATTGAACCCTGTTGCACCCCCATAGAGACTAAATACATGTAGTTATTACTAAGCATGAGTTTCTGACATTGTAGCCTGTACATTGAATATATTCACTGATCATGTACTCTAACTTGGCAAAAGGTACGGTTCATGTATGTGAGACATTGTTTTTCAGTCATATCCAATACCAGGAGTATCAAACTCCAGTTTTGAATGATGCTGTGACTGCATATATGCATTTCAATTATACACTTTAACAGTGTTTACCACTCCTGGTCTTGGGACCTCAATGTTTACACATTGTAACTCTGCAGTAGACTAGAACACATGATTTAACTAGTTAAAGGCTGATTTGTAATTCATATAAACGTCTTTTCTCCGCAAAAGATCAGAGACAGCTTTACTGATGTCAACTAGATTGAAGCATTCATTCTATCGATCTATATTACATTATTCTGTTGAGCAAGGGTTTATTTAGTCTTCTAGGGCAACAATGACAAAAGAGAAGCTACATGTATCAAATTATTGACTAACAAATAGCCTATCAAAATGTTGGAAATTATAAGCAGAAACATATCTAAATCACACAACAACAAATCCTGTACCCCCTGTCAAAATAATTGTTCTGCAGACTAGCCTATATCGCATTTTCTATATTTGCAGGTTAGGGTTGTGTGCAGGCCTCAGCTTTTCACTTTATCACATATAGTCGGACGGTTGCGGATAGGATATTAGCAATTGTGGGCAGGTGCAGGTGAACAAACAGCTGACCCAGGCACCATTAGTCCCCGGTGCTCTGCTCCAGAATCAGGCTGTCTTCGGGGAGGTCCAGGGTGCCATCCCTGTGGACCAAAGGCAGATTGCCAGAGTATCTCCGCCGCTCTTCCTCCCATAGCTGCCGACATCCACTAACTGAAAGAGGTAATTGGCATCCACAACCGCCAAGAGGACAATGGAGAATGTCCCCTTGTGGTTGTAGAACAGGGAGCTGGAGTTTAGGGGGGATTGCAGGACTACGTGCTTGCCATCCACTGATCCCAGACAATGAGGAAAATTGCACCATTCTTCAAAGCCAGTAGCTATGGCCCTCCAGTCGTCCTTGGTTGGGACAGGCATGAATTCCCTCATGAGACACTCTTGAAGATGCACCCAACCTGCATGGTAACTGTAAGCAATGGTTTTGAAGTAATCTCCAGTTGCAAGGTATCTGTAGGAATAAGAAAGATAATGTCCGACTTTTACATCACCAGGTTATTGTGGATTGCTTAAGTATAATATATTTCATAACACATGATAACATTGTGCATGTGCAGCATGTGACCACAGAATCATATGACGGATTGTAAAATAGGGACGGGTTACACATGTGTTGTGATAGCTAAGCTAGGTATATATGGGTTGGATATTGAATCACTACAAGGCTGCCGGCTAGACCAGTTTGGATGTGATATTTATTGACTTGTCACCTCACCACCATGAACCACACAGGTACTCTTTAGGGTTCTTTAATTTCTTTTAGATGCACACACAAATACAGTTAAACACGCTGCAACTTGTCTTATAACTTCTGTGGATAATCACGCACTATCTGTTCTCGGTCTTCACCGAATTCACTGGCTGGAAGTGGGAGTTACAACTAGTAGGCTAAAGAGAATGTCTGATTGGATAGAAAGTTAGGGGTGATTAACTGATGCGCTGTCGGACATTCTAACGAAAGGGACAAACTACGGGTGCATAGAAAAATACTAAATATGAAGGTCTGGCCTTTTCTACAAGGACAGCATCACAAATGAATATATACAGTGCATTCGGAAAGTATTCAGACCCCTTGACTATTTCCACATTCTGTTACAGCCTTATTCAACATTTTTATTTTTCATTCCCTCAATCTACACACAATACCGCATAATGACAAAGAGAAAAGTTGTTGAATTATTTACAAATGTATTAAAAATAAAAAACTGATATCACATTTACATAAGTATTCAGACCATTTACGCAGTACTTTGTTGAAGCACCTTTGGGAGGGATTACAGCCTTGACTCTTCTTGGGTATGACGCTACAAGCTTGGCATACCTGTATTTGGGGACTTTCTCCCATTTTTCTCTGCAGATCCTCTCAATCTCTGTCAGGTTGTATTGGGATGTCGCTGTACAGCTATCTAGAGATGTTTGATCGGGTTCAATTCCAGGCTCTGGCTGGGCCACTCAAGGACATTGAGACTTGTCCCGAAGCCACTCCTGTATTGTCTTGGCTGTGTGCTTAGGGTTGTTGTCCTGTTGGAAGGTGAACCGGAGCAGGTTTTCATCGAGGGTCCCTCTGTACTTTGCTCCGTTCATCTTTCCCTCGATCCTGACTAGTCTCCCAGTCCCTGTCGCTGAAAAACATCCCAACATTGTGATGCTGCCACCATGCTTCACCGTAGGGGTGGTGCCAGGTTTCCTCCAGACGTGACGCTTGGCATTCAGGCCAAATAGTTCAGTCTTGGTTTAATCAGTCCAGAGAATCTTGTTTGTCATGCTCTAAGAGTCCTTGAGGTACCTATTGGCAAACTCCAAGCAGGCTGTCATGTGCCTTTTACTGAGGAGTGGCTTCCGTCTGGCCACTCCACCATAAAGACCTGATTGATGGAGGACTGCAGAGATGGAAGAACCTTCCAGAAGAACAACCATCTCCATAGAGGAACTCTGGAGCTCTGCCAGAGTGACCATCTGGTTCTTGGTCACCTCCCTGACCAAGGTCCTTCTCCACCGATTACTCAGTTTGGCTGGGCGGCCAGCTCTAGGAAGTCTTGGTGGTTCCAAACTTCTACCATTAAAGAAATGGTACCTTTCCCCAGATCTGTGCCTCGACACAATCCTGTCTCGGAGTTCTACAGACAATTCCTTCGACCTCATGGCTTTGTTTGTGCTCTGACATGGACTGTCAACTGTGGGACCTTATTTAGACAGGGATGTGCATTTCCAAATAATGTCTAATCAATTAAATTTACCATACGTGAACTCCATTCAAGTTGTAGAAAAAAGTCTCATAGCAAAGGGTCTGAATACTTATGTCAATAAGGTATCGTTTTTTTATTTTGAGATAAATTAGCAAAAATGTCTAAAAAACTGTTTTTGCTTTGTCGTTATTGGGTATTGTGTGTAGATTGATGAGGAAAATATTAATTGAATCCATTTTAGAATAAGGCTGTGACTTAACAAGATGTGGAAAAGGGAAGGCGTCTGAATACTTTCCGAATGCACTGTAAATACCACAATACAACAGTAGCATCAGTACCCTCAAATATGTAATCAATACACATTTGTCAATTAATCCCATAAAGAATGTTTTTTATTGTAGCCTATGAAAAAAAATTACAATGCTATTTGTTACTGTTCTGATCTATTCATAGGCTATTGTCGTGTCGTCCCTTCCTTGTCGTGTCGGCCCAATCCTGGACAGCTGATCATCAAACTGGGCTTTACCAAGCCTGAACTGGCCCTGGAACATCATTGTGGAACTACAGCTCCTGCACCAGCAGCAGGCCGGAACCACAGCTCCACACCAGCAGCAGGCCATCAGGATGGGGTGAACCCACATGGAGCGCCGTCGCCTCAGTTTCCACCATTGATAGATTGTCCCAATATCCAATAGTGTTCTTCAGTTTGCCATTCATGATGGAAATAGAGATATGAAGATGTAATAACTTATTATAGGCAAATACCCTCCCTCCAAAAATCTACATATTACCTGGAAGACATGTCATTTGGTGTCAATTATTTTGTATTTCAAAAATGTGCCTATTATATGCAAATAAACAATTAAATACATTTTCTGATTTTAAACATATTTTATTCATAATTTAAAAGAGCTTCAATGGCTATGTATCTGTGAATAAATTCATGAAACGGACAATGGATTAAACTATTTACCCATTTACCCAGAATGTCATACAAACTTGTTATGCTGAGTTTGTGATGCACCACCGAATGAACGTGCTGGTATATGCCGCCAGCATACCCACATCGGCAGGCGGCAATTTATTGTGTGCTAGTGTACACGAGCCGTGAGACTCTCATTCTCCACTTGCGCATCATCAGGCAAATTACATTTCCGGGGGTGAACCCCAAAATAAATGTGTAAAGTGATGACGTCAAAACATGACGTTATTTGTGCGAGACATTTTATAGATAAAACCATAAGCACAAAAATAAACGTTCCTTTTTCAGGACCCGGTCTATCAAAGATAATTTGTAAAAATCCAAATAACTTTGATTTATTGTGAAGGGTTTAAACACTGTTTTCCTTGCTTGTTCAATGAACCATAAACAACTAATGAACATGCACCTGTGGAACGGTCGTTAAGAAATGTGGGACACTAGTGTCACACCCCGCCAACAGCCAGTGAAATAGCAGAGCGCCAAATTCAAAACAAAAATCTCATAATTCAAATTTCTCACACATACAAGTATTATACACCATTTTAAAGATAGACCTCTCGTTAATCCAACCACAGTGTCCGATTTCAAAAAGGTTTTACGGCAAAAGCATGACATTAGATTATGTTATGACAGCACCTAGACAAGAAAAACCACAGCCATTTTCCTAGCAAGGAGAGGCGTCACAAAAAACAGAAATACAGCTAAAATTAATCACTAACCTTTGATGATCTTCATCAGATGGCACTCATGACTTCATGTTACACAATACATGTATGTTTTGCTCGATAAAGTTCATATTTATATCCAAAAACCCCATTTTACATTGGCGCGTAATGTTCAGAAATGTTTTGTTTACAGAAATACTCATCATAAACTTTGATAAAAGATACAAGTGTTATGCACAGAATTATAGATAAACTTCTCCTTAATGCAACCGCTGTCAGATTTCAAAAAAGCTTTACGGCGAAAGCACACTTTGCAATAATCTGTGTACAGCGCTCAGTCACCAAAACAAGCTATACAGATACCCGCCATGTTGTGGAGTCAACAAAAGTCAGAAATAGCATTATAAATATATAAATACCTTTGATGATCTTCATCGGAATGGAATCCCAGTTCCACAATAAATGTTTGTTTTGTCAATTGGAGGTGTACCTGTGGATGTATTTCAAGGCCTACCTTCAAACTCAGTGCCTCTTTGCTTGACATCATGGGAAAATCAAAAGAAAATCAGCCAAGACCTCAGAAAAAAAATTGTAGACCTCCACAAGTCTGGTTCATCCTTGGGAGCAATTTCCAAACGGCTGAAGGTACCACGTTGATCTGTACATCTGCCAAATACATTTAAACTCAGTTTCACAATTCCTGACATTTAATCATAGTAAAAATCCATCTTAGGTCAGTTAGGATCACCACTTTATCTTAATGTGAAATGTCAGAATAATAGTAGAGAATTATTTATTTCAGCTTTTATTTCTTTCATCACATTCCCAGTGGGTCAGAAGTTTACATACACTCAATTAGTATTTGCTAGCATGGCCTTTAAATGGTTTAACTTGGGTCAAATGTTTCGGGTAGCCTTCCACAATAAGTTGGGTGAATTTTGGCCCATTCCTCCTAACAGAGCTGGTGTAACTGAGTCAGGTTTGTAGGCCTCCTTGCTCGCACATGCTTTTTCAGTTCTGCCCACAATAGGATTGAGGTCAGGGCTTTGATGGCCACTCCAATACCTTGACTTTGTTGTCCATATTAAGTATTGTAGACTAGATTAATTAATAAAAGTTACTGAGTAATTTAGGTCACTTATCTACAGATGTAGGATCTTAATTTGAGCCATTTTGCAAAAGCAGGAAAATAATCCTGCAGCAACAGAAAATCTGAATTATTATGTGGATTATAATTGGAAAAAACTGTAGGGGTCAATACATTTTTCTTAAGGTAAAACAAGTTGGAAAATTCATTGTAATTTTAACTAACTTTAGAAACCTTTTTAAATCTCAAATACAATACAAGTTTTACATTTCTTGCATTGCAGGAAGGTTCTCCTGCAACAGGGTGATCAAATGAAAATTCTATATTTGTAGCAACTGTTACTGATTGCTGGTCATAAGACAGTCTGCACATGGTGAGAAAGACTAATGTTGCATTTGACAGAAATATAATGAGTGACCAAGTAATGGGAAATATTAGCATTGTATGTACAGGAGTGTAAGCAGTGTGAGAACATTAACAAAGCACCTTATAGTCGGCAGGTAGCCTAGTGGTTGGAGCGTTGGGCCAGTAACCGAAAGGTTGCTAGATCGAATCCCTGAGCTGACAAGGTAAAATCTGTCGTTCTGCCAATGAACAAGGCAGTTAACCCACTGTTCCTAGGCCATCATTGTAAATAAGAATTTGTTCTTAACTGACTTGTCTAGTTAAATAAATAAACAGTTTCAATCTAGTGCTGTAGATACGGGAGAAAAACTGACGGAAGACTAAATCCTTGTGGTACATGCAAAGGTGTGAGGTTTTGAGTTTCAGATAAAATATACAATAAAAACCTAAGAAAAACAAACAAAATGTTGGAGTTTTTCTTATCCCAGGATCCACTCTTGAGCCCTTCAATGATATGCTCGTGGAAGATGAGTGTGAACATCTGACTGGAATTATGCAGGAGCTGGACATTGGTGATTTTGAACAAATCTCATAACAGCAGTCAGTCACTGAAGTCGGTCTACAGTGGTTTCCATACCTATTCACACTATGGTTTGCAAATGGAATATGCCATTACCCACTAACCAGTCCTGACCCACCATTTAGGAAAGTGAAATACATAATGTAAGGTAAGCCCAGAGGGGTGGGGAACTCCATCACCATGAACCACAGTGTGATGTGGCAGCTGATTTAGACCAGGGAATCCTGATGACTTCACACTCAGACCAATCATTGGTATTAACAAACAGAACATTTTCAATCCCACCGTACCTTCTCCGCTGTGCAATCCAGTTTCCGAGCTGGTCACGGGTGCACCTCAGCCACGCTCAAGGTACTAAACGATATCATAACCGCCATCGATAAAAGACAGTACTGTGCAGATGTCTTAATCGACCTGGTCAAGGCTTTCGACTGTCAATCACAGTATTCTTATCGGTAGACTGAATAGCCTTGGTTTCTCAAATGACTGCCTCGCCTGGTTCACCAACTACTTCGCAGACATAGTTCAGTGTGTCAAATCAGAGGGCCTGTTGTCCGGACCTCTGGAAGTCTCTATGGGGGTACCACAGGGTTAAATTCTCAGACCGATATTTTCTCTGTATATATCAACGATGTTGCTCTTGCTGCGGGTGATTCCTTGATCCACCTCTATGGAGACGACACCATTCTCAATACATCTGGCCTTTCTTTGGACACTGTGTTAATAAACCTCCAAACGAGCTTCAACAGCATACAACACTCCTTCCGTGGCCTCCAACTGCTCTTAAACGTTAGTAAAACTAAATGCATGCTTTTCAACCGATCGCTGCCCGCACCCGCCCGCTTGACTAGCATCAATATTCTGGACGGTTCTGACTTAGAATACGTGGACAACTACAAATACCTAGGTGTCTGGCTAGTCTGTAAACTCTCCTTCCAGACTCCTATTAAACATCTCCGATCCAAAATCAAATCTAGAATAGGCTTCCTATTTTGCAACAAAGCCTCCTTCACTCACGCTGCCGAACATACCCTCGTAAAACTGACTATCCTACTGATCCTTGACTTCGGCGATGTCATTTACAAATTATCCTCCAACACTCTACTCAGCAAACTGGATGCAGTCTATCACAGTGCCATCCGTTTTGTCACCAAAGCCCCATATACCACCCACCACTGCGACCTGTATGCTCTCGTCGGCTGGCCCTCGCGACATATTTGTCACCAAACCCACTGGCTCCAGGTCATCTATAAGTCTTTGCTAGGTAAAGCTCCGCCTATCTCAGCTCACTGGTTACCGTAACACCACCCACCCGTAGCACGCGCTCCAGCGGGTATATCTCACTGGTCAACCCCCAAGCCAACACCTCTTTAGCTCCATTTTGTTCGTGCGTTGAGGTCAGTATCCGAAGGGTGACGCGCTGGCGCATTTCCTGACAACAAAATTCAAAATATTACATTACCGTACTTCGAAGCATGTCAAACGCTGTTTAAAATCAATTTTTATGCGATTTTTCTCGTAAAATAGCGATAATATTCCAACCGGGCGACGTTGTATTCGTTCAAAGAGAGAAAGACAAACATGGAGTCCTCTTGTGCACGCGCGCTCCAGTGTCAGTGTTCTCTGCCTGACCACTCAAAAAATCTCCTGCTGTTTTTCGCCCAGAGACTGCAGAGCTCTCATTCCATTTTCTGGCGCCTTCTGAGAGTCAATGAAAGCCTTAGAAAACGTCACGTTACAGCAGAGATGCTGTATTTTTGATAGAGATGCCCTAGAAGGACAACAAATTGTCAGACAGGGCACTTCCTGCATGGAATCTTCTCAGGTTTTGGCCTGCCATATGAGTTCTGTTATACTCACAGACACCATTCAAACAGTTTTAGAAACTTTATAGTGTTTTCTATCCAAATCTACTAATTATATGCATATTCTCGTTTCTGGGTAAAAGTAGTAACCAGTTTAAATCGGGTACGTTTTTTATCCGGCCGTGA
The DNA here is from genome assembly GCF_901001165.1 of Salmo trutta. Classification (NCBI taxonomy): domain Eukaryota; kingdom Metazoa; phylum Chordata; class Actinopteri; order Salmoniformes; family Salmonidae; genus Salmo; species Salmo trutta. Next base: position 38,564,305 of record NC_042977.1, read on the forward strand.
AAATACTGCCCCCTAGCCCCAACAGGTTAACCTCTCTTGGGCAGGTGGGATGCTATCGTCCCACTCACGATTCACACTATTCAACAGCCAGTGAAAAATCAGAGCGCCAAATTCAAAACCACAAAATGTCATAATTCAAAGTTCTCAAACATGCGACTATTTTACACCATTTTAAAGGTACACTTCTCCTTAATGTAACCACATTGTCCGATTTCAAAAAGGCTGTACGGGGCAAGCAGAAAGTTAGATTATGTTAGGACAGTTCCAACACAAGAAAAACCACACAGTCATTTTCCTAGCAAGGATAGGCGTCACAAAAACCAGAAAACCAGCTAAAATTATGCACTAACCTTTGACGATCTTCATCAGATGACACTCCTAGGACATCATGTTACATAATACATGCATTTTATGTTCGATCAAGTTGAAATTTATATCCAAAAACAACATTTTACATTGGCGCGTGATGTTCAGAAAATATTTTGCCTCCAATACTACCGGTGAATCAGTACAACAATTTACAAAAATACTCATCATAAACGTTGATAAAATATTAAACTGTTATTTAAAGAATTATCGATGAACATCTCCTTTATGCAACCGCTGTGACAGATTTCAAAAAAGCTTCACGGGGAAAGCACACTTTGCAAAAGACATCAAGCAATACAGATACCCGCCATTTTGGAGTCATCTAAAATCATAAATAGCATTAGAAATATTCACTTACCTTTGATGATCTTCATCAGAAGGCACTTCTAGGAATCCCAGGTCCACAATGTTGTTTGTTCGATAAAGCCCATAATTTATGTCCAAATACCTCCTTGTTGTTAGCGCGTTCAGTAAGCTACTCCAAGTGTAGGAAGCGCGGCCAAAATGTCACAACAAAAAGTAAAAAAAAGTGATATTTACGTTCGTTCAAACATGTCAAACGTTCTATAGCATCAATCTTTAGGGCCTTTTTAACTTAGAACTTCAATAATATTCCAACCGAACGATTCCAATGTCTTGAAAAACGTTTTGGAACACAGCTACCCCTCACGTGAATGTGCGTCAATGAACTCATGTGCTTTCCTGAGTCAACAACTTACAACTTCCTTTGTTCGCTCTCTGTTCACCATAGAAGCCTCAAACAACTTTCTAAAGACTGATGACATCTAGTGGAAGCCTTAGGAAGTGCAAAATGAACCCTAAGTCACTGTGTGTTGGATAGGCAAGGACTTGAAAGGACTACAAGCACCAGATTTCCCACGTCCTGGTTAGATTTTTCTCAGGTTTTTGCCTGCCATATGAGTTCTGTTATACTCACAGACATCATTCAAACAGTTTTAGAAACTTCAGAGTGTTTTCTATCCAAATCTACTAATAATATGCATATTCTAGTTCCTGGGCCCGAGTAGTAGGCCGTTTAATTTGGGGACGTTTTTCATCCGGCCGTGAAAATACTGCCCCCTACCCTAGAGAAGTTAACTTGGCTTTCGAAGACTTTAGAAAGGCAGGGCAGGATGGATATAGGTCTGGAACAGTTTGGGTCTAGAGTGTTACTCCCTTTGAAGAGTGGGATGACCGCGGCAGCTTTCCAATCTTTAGGAATCTTGCACAATACGAAAGAGAGGTTGAACAGACTGGTAATAGGGGTTGCAACAATGGGGGCGGATACTTTTAGAAAGAGAGGGTCCAGATTGTCTAGCCCAGCTGATTTGTACGGGTCCAGGTTTTGCAGCTCTTTCAGAACATCTGCTATCTTGATTTGGGTGAAGGAGAAGCAGGGGAGGCTTGCGCAAGTGTCTTCGGGGTGTGCGGAGTGGTTCGCCGGGGTTGGAGTAGCCAGCATGGCCAGCCATAGAGAAATGCTTATTGAAATTCTCAATTATCATGGATTTATCGGTGGTAACCGTGTTTCCTAGCCTCAGTGCAGTGGGCAGCTGGGAGGAGATGCTCTTATTCTCCATGGACTTTACAATGTCCCAAACTTTTTGGAGTTAGAGCTACAGGATGTAAATTTCTGTTTGAAAAAGCTAGCCTTTGCTTTCCTAACTGACTGCATGTATTGGTTCCTGACTTCCCTGAAAAGTTGCATATCACAGGGACTATTCGATGCTAGTGCAGTCCGCCACAGGATGTTTTTGTGCTGGTCGAGGGCAGTCAGGTCTGGAGTGAACCAAGGGCTATATCTGTTCTTAGTTCTACATTTTTTTGAAAGGGGTATGCTTATTTAAGATGGTGAGGAAATTACTTTTAAAGAATGACCTGGCATCTTCTACTGATGGGATGAGTTCAATATCCTTCCAGGATACCCGGGCCAGGTCGATTAGAAAGGCCTGCTCGCTGAAGTGTTTTAGGGAGCGTTTGACAGTGTGAGGGATGCTCGTTTGACCGCGGACCCATAGCGGATGCAGGCAATGAGGAAGTGAGCACTGAGATCCTGATTGAAAACAGCACAGGTGTATTTGGAGGGCAAGTTGGTCAGGATAGTATATATGAGGGTGTCCATGTTTACGGATTTAGGGTTGTACCTGGTGGTTTCCTTGATAATTTGTGTGAGATTGAGGGCATCTACCTTAGTTCTATCTTGACGGAAAATGTTGTAGTTGGGTATGGAAATCTCAGAACTTTTGGTGGCCTTCCTAAGCCAGGATTCAGACACGGCAAGGACATCAGGGTTGGCAGAGTGTCCTAAAGCAGTGAGTAAAACAAACTTAGGGAAGAGGCATCTGATGTTAACATGCATGAAACCAAGGCTTTTACGGTTACTGAAGTCAACAAATGAGTGCCTAGGGACACACAGGGCCTGGGTTAACCTCTACATCACCCGAGGAACAGAGGAGATGTCACGAGTGCTGTTTTCGAATTCCCTGTCATAAATTAGCCAAGGCGCAGCGTGCCGGTAGTTCCACATCTTTATTTGGTGAACTCGAACAAAACAAGATAACAGGTGAAAACTGGAACAAAACGTGATGTTATAGGGCTGCTCACACACAGCTGCACAAAAACAAGATCCCACAAAAACACAGGGAAAAACAGGCTGCCTAAGTATGGCTTCCAATCAGAGACAACGATAGACACCTGCCTCTGATTGAAACCATACCCGGCCAAAACATAGAAAACAAAACATAGAATGCCCACCCACCTATCACACCCTGACCTAACTAAACAGAGAAAACACAGCTCTCCTAGGTCAGAGCGTGACAGGAGGAGTAGGTTGAGGGTACGGCTAAAGGCTATCAAAACTGGTCGTCTGGTGCATTGGGGACAGAGAATAAAAGGAGCAGATTTCTCGGCATGGTAGGATAGATTCAGGTTACAATGTACAGACAGGGGTATGGTAGGGTGCGGGTACAGTGGAGGTAAACCTTGGCATTGAGTGACGATAAGAGAGGTTGCATCTCTGGATGCACTAGTTATGCTGGGTGAGGTCACCGCATGTGTGGGAGGTGGGACAAAAGAGGTGTCTGAGGCATGTTGAGTGGGACTAGGGGCTCCGCAGTGAACTAAAACAATGATGACTATCCTGAACAACAGTATACAAGGCATATTGACATTAGAGAGAGACATAAAGAGAGGTATAAAGCAATCACAGGTGTTGATTGGGAGAGCTAGCTAAGACAACAACGGGTAAGACAACAACAACAGGTAAAATGGCGATGAATGGGCAGGGAGGGTCAGTTAACTACACACAGGGTCTGAGTTCGAGGCTGGGGCCGACAGATAAACAAAATGGAGTACCGTGATTAATGAACAGTCCAGCAGGCATCAGCTATGTAGCCAAGTGATCATAGGGTCCAGTGAACAGCAATAGATGAAACAGGGAAGCCGCTAGGTAGTCGTTACTACGCTAGCAAGCGGGAGACATGGTGTTCAAAAACAGTTAGCAGGCCGGGGCTAGTAGAAGCGTCTGCACCGACGTCCGGCAAAGGCCGGCTGAGGGCACAACGGATGGAATTACGTCGGCAGACCAGTCATGATGGAACGGCGGGGCTCTGTGTCGACAAAGGGTCCAGGCCAGTTGGCAAAAGAGGTATTGTAGCTGGAGTAATTTCGTTTGCTAGCCAGGAGATGCGCCTGGCTCGAGGCTAAGTGGTGCTAGCTTTGGGACTTGGGCGTTAGCCACTATAGTCACCTGGTAGCAGCTAACTAGCAGCGATGATCCGATGCAAAGGTCCAGAGCTTACGGCAAGAATCTGGTGGTGTAGTTGATTCTAGTCGTGTTAGTGAAGAGTCCGGGAGGCATCAGAGGCCGGGAGATGGGCCTGGCTCAAGGCTAGCTTTGGGGCTGGGCCACTCGGTAGCAGCTAGCTAGATGCGATGATCAGGAGTAATGGTCCAGGGCTTACGGAAGGAATCAGGTGTTGTAGTGGAGTCCGGTATGCTCAGGGTTGATAACGCGCTGCGCAGACTAGCAGACTGGCAATTATTATCCAGGCTAAAAGCGGCTGGTGTCTGTGCTAAAGGCAAAGGCCGATAGCAGTGGCTAACAATGACTAAGTAGCTAATTAGCTGGTTAGCTTTTGATGGCTAGCTTCTGATGTTCTGGCTATATGGTCTAAAAATAGCAGATCCGTATCACATTGGGTGAGGCGGGTTTAAAAAAGGGAGGGTAGGTTGGATTTAAAAATGGAAAAAGAGATTGAAAATATATTGAAATATATACAAAAAAAGACAAAACAAATGTACACGGGAGAACGACAAACAACATCTGCACTGGATCAATACACCTAATGCCAGAGCACTTCCTAGTAGGCCTAATGTTAGCGCACTTCATGGTAGGCCTAATGTTAGAGCACTTCCTAGTAGACCTAATGCCAGAGCACATCCTAGTAGACCTAATGCCAGAGCACATCCTAGTAGACCTAATGCCAGAGCACTTCCTAGTAGGCCTAACGTTGGAGCACTTCCTAGTAGGCTAATGTTAGAGCACAGTTATGTTTCTCAACTATGCGGAGAGAGATGAGAGAAATAGGGACAGGATCATAGTCCAAGTTAGTCCAGAAAGGTTAGGTCAGTCCATAGTAGTGGATAATGTCTTCATCACACAGCACCATCCATACATTCAGAACATATGTACAGCATACGACCAAGAGAACACCTACTGCATCACCCCAACCCTAATGCTAGAGCACTTCCTAGTAGGCCTAATGCCAGAGCACTTCCTAATAGGCCTAATGTTAGAGCACTTCCTAGTAGACCTAATGTTAGAGCACTTCCTAGTAGACCTAATGCCAGAGCACTTCCTAGTAGGCCTAATGCCAGAGCACTTCCTAGTAGGCCTAATGCCAGAGCACTTCCTAGTAGGCCTAATCCCAGATCACTTCCTAGTATGCCTAATGCCAGAGCACTTCCTAGTAGGCCTAATGCCAGAGCACTTCCTAGTAGGCCTAATGCCAGAGCACTTCCTAGTAGGCCTAATGCCAGAGCACTTCCTAGTAGGCCTATTCCCAGAACACTTCCTAGTAGGCCTATTCCCAGAGCACTTCCTAGTAGGCCTATCAACAGAGCACTTCCTACTAGGCCTAATGACAGAGCACTTCCTAGTAGGCCTAATGCCAGAGCACTTCCTAATAGGCCTAACGACAGAGCACTTCCTACTAGGCCTAATGACAGAGCACTTTCTAGTAGGCCTAATGCCAGAGCACTTCCTAGTAGGCTAAATGCCAGAGCACTCCGTAGTAGGCCTGATGCCAGAGCACTTCCTAGTAGGCCTAACGTTGGAGCACTTCCTAGTAGGCCTAATGTTAGAGCACAGTTATGTTTCTCAACTATGCGGAGAGAGATGAGAGAAACAGGGACAGGATCATAGTCCAAGTTCGTCCAGAAAGGTTAGGTCAGTCCATAGTAGTGGATAATGTCTTCATCACAGAGCACCATCCATACATTCAGAACATAGGTACAGCATACGACCAAGAGAACACCTACTGCATCACCCCAACCCTCTTAAGACAGATCCAAAGTCTCTCAACCATTGACCAATCTGAAATTCCAAGTAGATTTCATGTAGAGTTCAACAACAACATACTGAATGATCTTGAACACAACTGGCGGGAGAGTGCTCTAATGGTCTGTCACTTCTTATAGAAATTGTATTGTACTTTGCACCCTCCAGAGGGTCATGTAGACCATGAAGGCTTGGTGCAGTTGAAACCCAGATTGGCATGGAGGATGACAACTATAAATCAATTAAGGTTGAAGTGAAAACCACGCAAGAAGGAAAAGCCAAGAAAGTCTGGAGTGGTATCCCCAAGAGACTTTTGGTCCTGCGTGTGATGGAGGTTCTTTATGAGAACAATGACAGTGAAAGCAAGCTAGACAGTGACTTGGCTGACATGGAATCTGGGTGCTGGGACACCTCACTACACCTCAACACTGGTTTCCAGGTCAGGCTCCACAAGAAGGCACCATACTTCTTTACAAGGTTCTTTAGACGTCCCACTATTGTCAACAAAATATGTAGGTGTCCTGAGTTTCATGATGCCAATGGAGAGATTCCTGTTGATCTACATTAAGCAGCTATAGGTCTAACTCCAGCAATTTGTCTAGGATTGAAAGGCTTGCGGTCTTCTGTGTGTGAAAAAGTAATTCACTGACTGGAAGATAAAGTTGGATAACTCCTGAGTTCGATTCTACACTTCCCATAACAGATCCATGCTCAACTGTAATACCTGGCAATGAGCAATGTCTTTTTGTAAGGAAAAATGATCAGATTTGGAGGATGTACCTGAGTGTGATGTCTATGCGTATAACTCTAGTATGGTCATGTCTCCTGGGGTCCAGGCCAGATTCATGCTGCAGAGAAGATCCAGTGAAGTAGCGTGTACCTGCCCTGGGAGAGAGTTGAGCTCAGCGTGACCAGACCATATCACAGAGGGATTAGAGATGAGCTGTAGTCACTGTAGGAATTAACAGAGAAATTTGAAATCTCCCCGTCATGTAGAAAACATCAACAATTTTCACAATCATTATATTTTTTGTATTACCATTGTTTTGTACATTGCGTTAGCTGTGTTCTCAGATGTCCTTCTGCATTCCAGTGTTATTAAACATTTAGTACACATTGGTATCCCATTTCCTACTGATTACGCCAAGTTGATATTTTGTTGATATCTGATTATGTAATTGCCTCTGTCAAATTTCTGCAACCTGCTTGTACTTTTTATTGATTGATTTGAATGGATAATCTGTGCGAATTGTAAAAACAGAGAGCCTGTTCTCAAATAGCTTTCTGCTAAGTTCAAGGGAAAATACAATAAAAATCTGTGAACAGTCTGAGTTTGTCTCATCTCAGGATCCACTCTTGATGGCTTCAATATGCTCCTGTAAACTGAGAGTAAAAGCTAACTGGGATAATTCTAAAGCTGGTCAATGCACATTTACAGTCATTGAAGTTGTTCAATTTTGAGCTTGACATGTTTTCCTGTAAATGTCATGTGTTTACGTACTGTAACAGACCAGATCTTGAAGGAAGGCACCCAAAGACACACACACACACACACACACACACACACACACACACACACACATTCACATCTTCAAAGGCAGGCTGTTAATTAGGACCTGATTAATTTGCCATATGTTTCCAGCAGGCACTCCCTCCTCTCTAAACCTTTAATTAAACACTTAATTGCCAATCAAGACTAATTAAGAGGGAAGCTTGACAGGAGGAGGGAAGTACAGTAGCACACTGTAGGTTTAGGATAACGATGAAGAGTGTATCTGAGTGTATATGCTGAACAAATGAAACACATTTATGTATTTGTATTTATGTGTGTCAAATCAAATTTTATTGGTCACATACACATGGTTAGCAGATGTTATTGCGAGTGTAGCGAAATGCTTGTGCTCCTAGTTCTGAAAGAGCAGCAATATCTAACAAGTAATCTAACAATTCCACAACAACTACCTAATACACACAAATCTAAATAAAGGAATGGAATAAGAATATATGGATATAATTATATGGATGAGCAATGACAGAGCAGCATAGGCAAGATGCAATAGATAGTATAGAATATAGTATGTACATATAAGATGAGTAATGCAAGATAGGTAAACATTATTAAAGTGGCTGTTTAACAGTCTGATGGCCTTGATATAGAAGCTGTTTTTCAGTCTCTCGGTCCCAGCTTTGATGCCCCTGTACTGACCTCGCCTTCTGGATGGTAGTGGGGTGAACAGACAGTGGCTTGGGTGGTTGTTGTCCTCGATTATCTTTTTGGCCTTCCTGTGACGTCGGGTGCTGTAGGTGTCCTGGAGGGCAGGTACTTTTTCCCCGGTGATGCGTTGTGCAGACCGCACCACCCTCTGGAGAGCCCTGCGGTTGTGGGTGGTGCAGTTGCAGTACCAGGCGGTCATACAGCCCGACACAATGCTCTCAATTGTGCGTCTATAAAAGTTTGAGGGTTTTAGGTGACAAGCCATATGTCTTCGCTCTTGCACCTTCTTCACCACACTGTCTGTGTGGATGGACAATTTCAGTTTGTCCGTGATGTGTACGCCGAGGAACTTAAACATTTTCACCTTCTCCACTGTTGTCCCGTCAATGTGGATAGGGGGGTTCTCCCTCTGCTGTTTCCTGAAGTCCACGATCATCTCCTTTGTTTTGTTGATGTTGAGTGAGAGGTTGTTTTCCTGACACCACACTCCAAGAGCCCTCACCTCCTCCCTGTAGGCTGTCTCGTCATTGTTGGTAATCAAGCGTACTACTGTTGTGTTGTCTGCAAACTTGATGATTGAGTTGGAGGCATGCATGGCCACGCAGTCATGGGTGAACAGGGAGTACAGGAGAGGGCTGAGAACACACCCTTGTGGGGCCCCAGTGTTGAGGATCAGTGAAGTGGAGATGTTGTTTCCTACCTTCACCACCTGGGGGCGGCCGTCAGGAAGTCCAGGACCCAGTTGCACAGGGCGGGGTTCAGACCCTGGTCCCCAAGCTTAATGATGAGCTTGGAGTGTACTATGGTGTTGAATGCTGAGCTATAGTCAATGAACAGCATTCTTACATAGGTATTCCGCTTGTCCAGATGGGATAGGACAGTGTGCAGTGTGCAGTGTGATGGTGATTGCATCGTCTGTGGACCTATTGGGGCAGCAAGCAAATTGAAGTGGGTCTAGGGTGACAGGTAAGCTGGAGGTGATATGATCCTTGACTAGTCTCTTAAAGCACTTCATGATGACAGATTAATGCTACGGAGCAATAATCATTTAGTTCAGTTACCTTTGCATTCTTGGGTACAGGAACAATGGTGGCCATCTTGAAGCATGTGTGGACAGCAGACTAGGATAGGGAGAGATTAAATATGTCCGTAAACACACCAGCCAGCTGGTCTGCACATGCTTGAGAATATGGCTAGGGATGTCGTCTGGGCCGGCAGTCTTGCGAGGGTTAACACGTTTAAATGTCTTACTCACATCGGCCACAGAGAAGGAGAGCCCCCAGTCCTTGGTAGTGGGCCACGTCGTTGGCAGTGTATTATCCTCAAAGTGGGCAAAGAAGGTGTTTAGTTTGTCTGGAAACAAGACGTCGGTGTCCGTGAAGTGGCTGGTTTTCCTTTTGTAGTCCGTGATTGTCTGTAGACCCTGCCTCATACGTCTCGTGTCTGAGCCATTGAATTGCGACTTCACTTTGTCTCTATGCTGACATTTTGCTTGTTTGATTGCCTACGGAGAGAATAACTACACTGTTTGTATTCGGCCATATTCCCAGTCACCTTTCCATGATTAAATTGGGTGATTCTCAGTTTTGCGCGAATGCCGCCATCTATCCACTGTTTCTGGTTAGGGTAAGTTTTAAAAGTCACAGTGGGTACAACATCTCCTATACACTTTCTTATAAACTCACTCACCGAATCAGCGTATACGTCAATATTATTCTCTGAGGCTACCCGGAATATATCCCTGTCTACGTGATCAAAAAAATCTTAAAGTGTGGATTCAGATTGGACAGACCAGCGATGACTAGTCCTTAGTACGGGTATTTCCTGTTTGAGTTTCTGCCTATAGGAAGGGAGGAGGAAAATGGAGTCGTGGTCAGTTTTGCCAAATGGAGGGCGAGGGAGGGCCTTTAGTTAGAGTAGCAGTGATCCAGTGTTTTTCCAGCGTGAGTGCTACAGTCAATATGCTGATAGAATTTAGGTAGCCTTGTTCTCAAATTTGCTTTGTTAAAATCCCCTGCTACAATAAATGCAGCCTCAGCATATATGGTTTCCGTTTTGCATAAAGTCCTGTGAAGTGCCTTGAGGGCCGTCGTGGTATTGGCTTGAAGGGGGATATACACAGCTGTGACATTAACCGAAGAGAATTATCTTGGGAGATAATACGGTTGGCATTTGATTGTGAGGAATTCTAGGTCAGGTAAACAAAAGGACTTGAGTTCCTGTATGTTGTTACAGTTACACCATGAGTTGTTCATCTTGAAACATACACCTCTGCCCTTCTTCTTCCTGGAGAGATGTTTATTCCTGTCGGCGCGACACACAAAGAATCCAGATGGCTGTATCGACTCCGACAGCACATCCCGAGAGAGCCATGTTTCCGTGAAACAGTGTCACAGTTGACTTGGACTGGTGTAAGGCGGAATCAGATGCAGGAGACAGGTGCTGGAGTTGAGTGTCCTTTTAATAATTTGACACACAAAACAAAACCGCGAGGCACAGGGCGCTACAGACAGACTGCCTGGGAAAAACACATTCCCAATATTGCGAACAAAATATATATATAAGCGGCACAAAAAGGCGCAGCCCGGTAAATCCTCTCTTCGTGAAACTGTCAGAAACAAACCGGTAATAAAACACGGACCACCGTCCTGAGTGGACAATCAACAATCCCGCACAAAACCCCAACTGAAAACACACACTAAATAAGGCCCCACTAATGACAGACACAAAACAGGTGCGGAACAGACAGACGAAACCAAAAGACACAGAACCAACGATCGGTGGCAGCTAATAGGCCGGCGACGACGACCGCCGAGCGCCGCCCGACCGAGGAGGGGCGCCACTTTCGTTGGATCCTGTGACAAACAGAGTCTGTTACAATCCCTTATCTCTCTGGAAAGCAACCCTTGCCCTGATTTCGTCGACCTTGTTATCTAGAGACTGGACATTAGCGAGTAATATACTTGGAAGAGGTGGTTGGTGTGTGCCCCTCCGAAGTCTGACTGGAAGACCACTGCGTCTTCCTCTTCTCCGGCGGCTTTGTTTTTGGTCAGCCTCTTGAATCAGTTCAAATGCCCTGGGTGGTTCGGACAAAGGATCCGCTTCGGGAAAGTCGTATTCCTGGTCATAGTGCTGGTATGTTGACGTCGCTCTGATATCCAATAGTTCCTCCCATCTGTATGTAATAACACTTAAGATTTTCTGGGATAACAATGTAAGAGATAAGACATTAAATAAACAAAATACTGCAAAGTTTCCTAAGGACTAGAAGCGAGGCAGTCGTCTCTGTCGGCACCATCTTGAAAAAATACAAAATAAATAAATATAAAAAGGTGTGTGTGTGTGTGTGTGTGTGTGTGTGTGTGTGTGTGTGTGTGTGTGTGTGTGTGTGTGTGTGTGTGTGTGTGTGTGTTCCAGCTGTGACATGACCTTCAAGGGTCTTGCTTTCCGTCTGTGTGAGCTGATGAGCTGATTAATGTGGACATGTCAGGTGAGAGCCCTGCTGCTGAACTTCATTAGAATGTGTGTGTGTTTTAACGCACGCACACACACACGCACACACGCACGCACGTACGCACACAGTAGACATGAGTCATACACGCTAGATAGGTACAGTTACTAATTATCATCAATGTGGAATTTTTCAACAAATCATAATTCTGAGAATCCATTCCTAATTACACTGGCCTCAAGAAAGTGTCATCTTCACCGTTGATGAGGGGAAATGAAAATATTAGTGATCTGACTGAGCTGTCATGCTGTTAGTAAATACTGGCATGTGTGTGTGTGTGTTAGTAAGGTAATTGTCAGATGTGCCATGGAGACATCACTAAGGGTTGTCTCTCCTCTCTCTCGTTCCTCACTGGACTTTGGTAAATGGAAAGATAAACACTTCCTGTATGAAGATGTTACTGCAGAGACACACACATCCTGTCCAGATAAAGGGATAGAAAGGGGAAGCCGCACGTTTTTTATTATTTATGTGCGTGGGTGCCAACTAAGGGATACATCTGTTGATGTGCTCTTGAGCAAGGCACTTAACTTTAAGTCACTCTGGATACGAGTGTATGCTAAACGACTAAAATGTACATAAAATCGAAAGAAGTGTAACATCTTTAAAGCATCAAAGTAATGGCAGTGGGTGAAGTAAGTGGGGTTTTATCTGTCACTAGGAAAGCACTTCTGGCATGATTGAAAATGATGGAGGAGGGCTGACAATAACACTCAGTGAAGACAAAGAGAGTTACACATTTCTGAACCTTGCACAGCAGCTGAACAAAAAGTATAAAGTAATACACTCTAAAATTGTTTTATTGCTAGCTCAGACTGGACTCTGAAATGGAGACAGCATATTTGTTTTGGGAGATTTCTGCTTGAGTGTAAATGATTAAATAATTATTCCCTGAATTTAGGGATATGGTCTATATAGCCTGTAGAATGAGTAAGTAAAGGGTTAAGCAGAAGTCTCATGTGATTGACTAGGATAAGAGAGGAATTGGGTCTGTGTGTTTAAGTAAACATCAAGAACTGTTAGACTGTGGTTGACCTGACCTAGATTGAACCCTCCAGGTTTCCCTAATCTTAGAGTACTAAACATTTCACAGGATCAGGATTTACGGTTTTGAGAGTTCTGAGGAAGAGGACAATTAGCTCTTGAGGTTAGTGTGTAATGTGTGTGCGTAAATGAGGAGGCTGGTATATAATGATGTTCTGTAAAATGGACTGCAGAGCGCTCTGGTGAATAAATATTTGTGACTATTATAAGCTGGGAATTCTGTCTGTTTTATTTAAACCAGAATTTTACGAACTCTGAGTTGCAGACGGAGTATTTTAATTGAAGTTAACATTGAGAACATAATTCTCATAACAATATCCCTTTCTTTTAGTCACCCAGATTGGCCTTGACGTAACATAGTAACCGTAAATCCGGAGACTCTCAAATTAGTATACATTACGTTTGGTATGGTTACATATGACAAAATATTTTTCTATTAACATTTCCTTTGTTTGTATTTTACCCCCTTTTTCAGTTATGAACTTGTCTCAATGTTGCAACTCCCCAATGGACTCAGGAGAGGCGAAGGTTGAGTCATGCGTCCTCTGAAACATTGTCCATTTGGAAGACCCATTTGCGACCAAGCTTTAACGTTCTGACTGATGTCTTGAGATGTTGCTTCAATATATCCACATTATTTTCCTGCCTCATGATGCCATCTATTTTGTGAAATGCACCAGTCCCTCCTGCAGCAAAGCACCCCCAGAACATGATGCTGCCAACCCCGTGCTTCACGGTTGGGATGGTGTTCTTCGGCTTGCAAGCCTCCCCCTTTTTCCTCCAAACATAATGATTGTCATTATGGCCAAACAGTTCTATTTTTGTTTCATCAAACCAGAGGACATTTCTCCAAAAAGTATGATCTTTGTCCCCATGTGCAGTTGCAAACCGTAGTCTGGCTTTTTTATGGTGGTTTTGAAGCAGTGGCTTCTTCCTTGCTGAATGGCCTTTCAGGTTATGTCGATATAGGACTCATTTTACTGTGGAAATAGATACTTTTGTACCTGTTTCCTCCAGCATCTTCACAAGGTCCTTTGCTGTTTCTGGGATTGATTTGCACTTTTCGCACCAAAGTACGTTCATCTCTAGGAGACAGAACGCGTCTCTTTCCTGAGAGGTATGACGGCTGTGTGGTCTCATGGTGTTTATACTTACGTAATGTTGTTTGTACAGATAAACGTGGTACCTTCAGGCATTTGGAAATTGCTCCTAAGGATGAACCAGACTTGAGGAGGTCTACAATTCTTTATGAGGTCTTGGCCGATTTATTTTGATTTTTCCATGATATCAAGCAAAGAGGCACTGTGTTTGAAGGTAGGCCTTGAAATACATCCACAGGTACACCTCCAATTGACTCAAATGATGTCAATTAGCCTATCAAAAGCTTCTACAGCCATGACATCATTTTCTGGAATTTTCCAAGCTGTTTAAAGTCACAGTTAACTTTGTGTATGTAAACTTCTGACCCACTGGAATTGTGATACAGTGAATTATAAGTGAAATAATATGTCTGTAAACAATTGTTGGTAAAATGACTTGTGTCATGCACAAAGTAGATGTCCTAACCAACTTGCCAAAACTATAGTTTGTTAACAAGAAATTTGTTATGGTTGAAGAACGAGTTTCAATGACTCCAGTGTATGTAAACTTCCGACTTCAACTGTATATGGGGGATACAACCACCCCAGCTCTTCAGATTTTGCTGCAAAGAGACAAAATCATTAGATAATTTGCTTTGTTACTGTCCATATGTATATAACATTTTATTGCTTTCAAGAATTTTGTATAATAATGTAAATTGATAAAGTTTTCAATCCGTTTTGCGTGTCAGTTCATGTGCCTAGGAATCGGTACATAAAAAATCTCTTCCCAACTGTTTTTGCAATCGTTATGGCACAGCTTTTAATTTGTTGGTCCTAAAATGAAACTTTTATTTTGCACAATTTGCTTTAACCTTGTAAGAATCCGCCCCTTTTTGTCAATTTTCGCCTAAAATGACATACCCAAACTAACTGCCTGTAGCTCAGGCCCTTAAGCAAGGATATGCATATTCTTGGTACCATTTGAAAGGAAACACTTTGAGGTTTGTAGGAGAATGTAACACAATAGATCTGGTAAAAGATAACACAAAGAAAAAACAAACCCTGAAGCAAGGATATGCATATTCTTGGTACCATTTGAAAGGAAACACTTTGAAGTTTGTAGGAGAATGTAACACAATAGATCTGGTAAAAGATAACACAAAGAAAAAACAAACCATTTGTATTTTTTTTGTACCATCATCTTTGAAATGCAATAGAAAGGCCGAATCTTGACCCAGAAATTATAAAAAACTATCGGCCTATATCGAATCTTCCATTCCTCTCAAAACCTTTTAGAAAAAGCTATTGCACAGCAACTCACTGCCTTCCTGAAGACAAACAATGTATACGAAATGCTTCAGTCTGGTTTTAGACCCCATCATAGCACTGAGACTGCACTTGTGAAGGTGGTAAATGACCTTTTAATGACGTCAGACCGAGGCTCTGCATCTGTCCTCGTGCTCCTAGATCTTAGTGCCGCTTTTGATACCATCGATCACCACATGCTTTTGGAGAGATTGGAAACCCAAATTGGTCTACATGGACCAGTTCTGGCCTGGTTTAGATCTTATCTGTCGGAAAGATATGAGTTTGTCTCTGTGAATGGTTTGTCCTCTGACAAATCAATTGTAAATTTCGGTGTTCCTCAAGGTTCCGTTTTAGGACCACTATTGTTTTCACTATATATTTTACCTCTTGGGGATGTCATTCGAAAACATAATGTTAAATTTCACTGCTATGCGGACGACACACAGCTGTACATTTCAATGAAACATGGTGAAGCCCCAAAATTGCCCTCGCTAGAAGCCTGTGTTTCAGACATAAGGAAGTGGATGGCTGCAAACTTTCTACTTTTAAACTCGGACAAAACAGAGATGCTTGTTCTAGGTCCCAAGAAACAAAGAGATCTTCTGTTGAATCTGACAATTAATCTGGATGGTTGTACAGTCGTCTCAAATAAAACTGTGAAGGACCTCGGCGTTACTCTGGACCATGATCTCTCTTTTGAAGAACATGTCAAGACTGTTTCAAGGACAGCTTTTTTCCATCTACGTAACATTGCAAAAATCTGAAACTTTCTGTCCAAAAATGACGCAGAAAAATTAATCCATGCTTTTGTTACTTCTAGGCTGGACTACTGCAATGCTCTACTTTCCGGCTACCCGGATAAAGCACTAAACAAACTTCAGTTAGTGCTAAATACGGCTGCTAGAATCCTGACTAGAACCAAAAAATGTGATCATATTACTCCAGTGCTAGCCTCTCTATACTGGCTTCCTGTTAAGGCAAGGGCTGATTTCAAGGTTTTACTGCTAACCTATAAAGCATTACATGGGCTTGCTCCTACCTATCTTTCCGATTTGGTCCTGCCGTACATACCTACACGTACTCTACGGTCACAAGACGCAGGCCTCCTAATTGTCCCTAGAATTTCTAAGCAAACGGCTGGAGGTAGGGCTTTCTCCTATAGAGCTCAATTTGTATGGAATGGTCTGCCTACCCATACGAGAGACGCAGACTCAGTCTCAACCTTTAAGTCTTTACTGAAGACTTATCTCTTCAGTAGGTCCTATGATAAAGTATAGTCTGTCCCAGGAGTGTGAAGGTGAACGGAAAGGCTGGAGCAACGAACCGCCCTTGCTGTCTCTGCCTTGCCGGTTCCCCTCTTTCCACTGGGATTCTCTGCCTCTAACCCTATTACAGGGGCTGAGTCACTGACTTACTGGTGTTCTTCCATGTCGTCCATGGGAGGGGTGCGTCACTTGAGTGGGTTGAGTCACTGACGTGGTCTTCCTGTCTGGGTTGGCGCCCCCCCCTTGGGTTGTGCCATGGCGGAGATCTTTGTGGGCTATACTCGGCCTTGTCTTCAGACGGTAAGTTGGTGGTTGTAGACATCCCTCTAGTGGTGTGGGGGCTGGGGCAAAGTGGGTGGGGTTATATCCTGCCTGTTTGGCCCTGTCCGGGGGTATCATCGGATGGGGCCACAGTGTCTTCTGATCCCTCCTGTCTCAGCCTCCAGTATTTAGGCTGCAGTAGTTTATGTGTCGGGGGGCTAGGGTCAGTCTGTTACATCTGGAGTATTCTCTTGTCTTATCCTGTGTCCTGTGTGAATTTAAATATGCTCTCTCTAATTCTCTCTTTCTCTCTTTCTTTCTTTCTCTCGGAGGACCTGAGCCCTAGGACCATGCCTCAGGACAACCTGGCATGATGACTTCTTGCTGTCCCCAGTCCACCTGGCCATGCTGCTGCTCCAGTTTCAACTGTTCTGCCTGCGGCTACGGAACCCTGACCTGTTCACCGGACGTGCTTGTTGCACCCTCGACAACTACTATGATTATTATTATTTGACCATGCTGGTCATTTATGAACATTTTAACATCTTGACCATGTTCTGTTATAATATCCACCCGGCACAGCCAGAAGAGGACTGGCCACCCCTCATAGCCTGGTTCCTCTCTAGGTTTCTTCCTAGGTTTTTGGCCTTTCTAGGGAGTTTTTCCTAGGGAGTTTTTCCTAGCCACCGTGCTTCTTTCACATGCATTGCTTGCTGTTTGGGGTTTTAGGCTGGGTTTCTGTACAGCACTTTGAGATTTCAGCTGATGTACGAAGGGCTATATAAATACATTTGATTTGATTTGATTTGATCATGTATTATTTCAGCCCAGCTGCAATTTAGATTTTGTCCACTAGATGGCATCAGTGTATGTGCACAGTTTTAGACTGATCCAATGAACCATTGCATTTCTGTTAGAACATTTGTATCAAGACTGCCCAAATGTGCCTAATTTGTTTATTAATAACTTTTCATGTTCAAAACTGTTCACTCTCCTCAAACAATAGCATGGTATTATTTCACTGTAATAGCTACTGTAAATTGGACAGTGCAGTTAAAATAACAAGAATTTAAGCTTTCTGTCAATATTACATTTACATTTTAGTCATTTAGCAGACGCTCTTATCCAGAGCGACTTACAGTAGTGAATGCATACATTTCATACATTTTTTTTGTACTATATCAGATATGTCTATGTCCAGAGAAATTTTCTTGTTACTTACAACCTCATGCTAATCGCAATAGCCTATGTTAGCTCACCGTCCCGTGGGCAGGACACCGATCCCGAAGAAGAACAATTTTGGTCTTTAATTAATGCAGGGCTGACAGACAAGTTCCTTACTTTTCCCCTTTTCACTTGTCTCTTCCATTCTTGCGGTAATGCTGCAATTAGTTGGTTGTAATTTTTAAACCTTTTTTAGAAAAATAATTGTATTTTTTATCAATTAGTATATTTGAGTTAAACCACAAAATTTGTTGTTAAATTTGTTCAGTCTTTTCTGGTGGATAAAACTGAAATTTCAACCAACTTTCTATGGCTTGTTTTAATAATAGCGATATTTTGGAGATGATTACATTTTCAAATAAGCAAAAGCGAGAGGTTGTAATCTGAATGAGGGGAGAAACGCCATTCTTGAACATGGGGTGAGACATTCTTACTAATATGCTAGAGAGCCAGTTTGGATTTAAGTATAACTTTGTATGACTGTCGCCTGTAGTGAGAGGTCAAATGCTTTAAAAAGTTTTTTATTTTTCATTTCACCTTTATTTAACCAGGTAGGCTAGTTGAGAACAAGTTCTCATTTACAACTGCGACCTGGCCAAGAGAAAGCAAAGCAGTGCTACACAAACAACAAAACAGCGTTACACATGGATTAAACTACAAGTCAATAACACAATAGAAAAAAAAGAAAGTCTATATATAGTGTGTGCACATGGCATGAGGAGGTAAGGCAATAAATAGGCCATAGTAGCAAAGTAATTACAATTTAGCAGATTAACACTGGAGTGATAGATGAGCAGATGATGATGAGCAGATGATGGTGTGTAAGTAGTGATACTGGTGTGCAAAAGAGCAGCAAAGTAAATAAAAACAATATGGGGATGAGGTAGGTAGATTGGGTGGGCTTTTTTACAGTTGGACTATGTACAGCTGCAGCGATCGGTTAGCTGCACAGAGAGCTGATGTTTAAAGTTAGTGAGGGAAATGTAAGTCTCCAGCTTCAGCGAATTTTACAATGCGTTCCAGTCACTGGCAGCAGAGAACTGGAAGGAAAGGCGGCCAAAGGAGGTGTTGGCTTTGGGGATGACCAGTGAGATATACCTGCTGGAGCGCGTGCTACGGGTGGGTGTTTTTATTGTGACCAGTGAGCTGAGATAAGGCGGAGCTTTACCTAGCATAGACTTATAGATGACCTGGAGCCAGGAGGTCTGGCAACGAATATGTAGCGAGGGACAGCCGACTAGAGTATACAGGTCGCAGTGGTGGGTGGTATAATGCGCTTTGGTAACAAAACGGATAGCACTGTGACAGACTACATCCAATTTGCTGAATAGAGTATTGGAAGCTATTTTGTAGATGACATCGCCAAAGTCGAGGATCGGTAGGATAGTCAGTTTTACTAGGGTAAGTTTGGCGGCGTGAGTGAAGGAGGCTTTGTTGCGAAATAGAAAGCCGATTCTAGATTTGATTTTGGATTGGAGATGTTTGATATGTGTCTGGAAGGAGAGTTTACAGTCTAGCCAGACACCTAGGTATTTGTAGTTGTCCACGTATTCTAGGTCAGAACCGTCCAGAGTAGTGATGCTAGTCGAGCGGGCGGGTGCGGGCAGTGAACGGTTGAAAAGCATGCATTTAGTTTTACTAACATTTAAGAGTAGTTGGAGGCCACGGAAGGAGTGTTGTATGGCATTAAAGCTCGTTTGGAGGTTAGTTAACACAGTGTCCAAAGAAGGGCCAGATATATACAGAATGGTGTCGTCTGCGTAGAGGTGGATGAGGGAATCACCCGCATCAAGAGCGACATCGTTGATATATACAGAGAAAAGAGTCGGCCCGAGAATTGAACCCTGTTGTACCCCCATAGAAACTGCCAGAGGTCCAGACAACAGGCCCTCCGATTTGACACACTGAACTATGTCTGCGAAGTAGTTGGTGAACCAGGCGAGGCAGTCATTTGAGAAACCAAGGCTATTCAGTCTACCGATAAGAATACGGTGATTGACAGTCGAAAGCCTTGGCCAGGTCGATGAAGTCGGCTGCACAGTACTGTCTTTTATCGATGGCGGTTATGATATTGTTTAGTACCTTGAGCGTGGCTGAGGCGCACCCATGACCAGCTCGGAAACCGGATTGCACAGCGGAGAGAAGGTACGGTGGGATTCGAAATGGTCAGTGATCTGGTTATTAACTTGGCTTTCAAAGACTTTAGAAAGGCAGGGCAGGATGGATATAGGTTTATAACAGTTTGGGTCTAGTGTCACCCCGTTTGAAGAGGGGGATGACCACGGCAGCTTTCCAGTCTTTATGGATTTTGGACGATACAAAAGAGAGGTTGAAGAGACTGGTAATAGGGGTTGCAACAATGGCGGCGGATACTTTTAGAAAAAGAGGGTCCAGATTGGCTACCCCAGCTGATTTGTACGGGTCCAGGTTTTGCAGCTCTTTCAGAACATCTGCGATCTGGTTTTGGGTGAAGGAGAAGCTGGGGAGGCTCGGGCAAGTAGCTGCGGGGGGTGCGGAGCTGTTGGCCGAGGTTGGGGTAGCCAGAAGGAAAGCATGTCCAGCCGTAGAGAAATGCTTATTGAAATTTTCGATTATCATGGATTTATCAGTGGTGACCGTGTTACCTAGCCTCAGTGCAGTGGGCAGATGGGAGGAGGTGATCTTGTTCTCCATGGACTTTACAGTGTCCCAAAACTTTTTGGAGTTAGAGCTACAGGATGCACATTTCTGTTTGAAAAAGCTAGCCTTTGCTTTCCTGACTGACTGTGTGTATTGGTTCCTGACTTCCATGAACAGTTGCATATAGCGGGGACTATTCGATGCTATTGCAGTCCGCCACAGGATGTTTTTGTGCTGGTCAAGGGCAGTCAGGTCTGGAGTAAACCAAGGGCTATATCTGTTCTTAGTTCAATTTTTTTGAAAGGGGCATGCTTATTAAAGATGGTGAGGAAATTACTTTTAAAGAACGACCAGGCATCCTCGACTGATGGGATGAGGTCAACATCCTTCCAGGATACCCGGGCCAGGTCGATTAGAAAGGCCTGTTCGCAGAAGTGTTTTAGGGAGCGTTTGACAGTGTGAGGGGTGCTCGTTTGACCATGGACCCATAGCGGATGCAGGCAATGAGGCAGTGATCACTGAGATCCTGATTGAAAACAGCAGAGGTGTACTTGGAGGGCAAGTTGGTCAGGATAATATCTATGAGGGTGCCCATGTTTACGGATTTAGGGTTGTACCTGGTGGTTTTCTTGATAATTTGTGTGAGATTGAGGGCATCTACCTTGGATAGTAGGACTGCTGGGGTGTTAAGCACATCCCAGTTTAGGTCACCTAACAGAACAAACTCTGAAGATAGATGGTGGGCAATCAATTCACATATGGTGTCCAGGGCACAGCTGGGAGTTGAGGGGGGTCTATAACAGGCGGCAACAGTGAGAGACTTATTTCTGGAGAGATTCATTTTAAAAATTAGAAGCTCGAACTGTTTGGACATAGACCTGGAATGTATGACAGACTGCAAGCTATCTCTGCAGTAGATTGCAACTCCTCCCCCTTTGGCAGTTCTATCTTGATGGAAAATGTTGTAGTTGGGTATGGAAATCTCAGAGTTTTTGGTGGACTTCCTAAGCCAGGATTCAGACACGGCAAGGACATCAGGGTTGGCGGAGGATGCTAAAGCAGTGAGTAAAAAAAACTTAGGGAGGAGGCTTCTGATGTTAACATGCATGAAACCAAGGCTTTTTTGATTACTGAAGTCAACAAATGAGAGTGCCTGGGGACACGCAGGGCCTGGGTTAGCCTCCACATTACCTGAGGACCAGAGGAGTAATAGGATGAGGGTACGGCTAAAGGCTAGCAAAACTGGTTGTATAGTGCGTTGGGGACAGTGATTAAACGTAGCAGATTTCTGGGCATGGTAGAATAGATTCAGAGCATAATGTGCAGACAGGGGTATGGTGGGGTGCGGGTACAGTGGAGGTAAGCCCAGGCGCTGGTTATAGTGGGTGAGGTCACCGCATGTGTGGGAGGTGGGACAAAGGAGGTATCTGAGGCATGTACAGTGGGACTAGGGGCTCCGCAGTAAACTAAAACAATGATAACTATCCTAAATAACAGTATACAAGGCATATTTACATTTGAGACACAGCGTTTAAAGTTAGCAGGCCGGGGTAGGTAGAAGCGTCTGCTCCGACGCCCAGCAAATGCCGGTTGAAGGCACAGCTGATGGAATTACGTCTGCGGACCAGTCGTGGTGCTACGGCGGGGCGCCGTGTCAACGAAGGGACAGGGCCATATGGCGAAAGAGGTATTGTAGTTGTGGAAATTTAGTTTGCTAGCCAGGAGATGCGCCTTGCTCAGGGCTAGCTTCAGGGCTGGGTCACTCAGTGGCAGCTAGCTAGCTGTGATGATCAATGGTTGTTAAGAGTATTTTGCACTATACACCTCTAACTTCAATTATACCATCAGTTCATTTACATTTACATTTAAGTAATTTAGCAGACGCTCTTATCCAGAGCGACTTACAAATTGGTGCATGGGGGGGTTTAGAAGGATTACTTTATCCTATCCTAGGTATTCCTTAAAGAGGTGGGGTTTCAGGTGTCTCCGGAAGGTGGTGATTGACTCCGCTGTCCTGGCATCGTGAGGGAGCTTGTTCCACCATTGGGGTGCCAGAGCAGCAAACAGTTTTGACTGGGCTGAGCGGGAACTGTGCTTCCACAGAGGTAGGGAGGCGAGTAGGCCAGAGGTGTAGGGCCTGATCAGAGCCTGAAGGTACGGAGGTGCCGTTCCCCTCACAGCTCCGTAGGCAAGCACCATGGTCTTGTAGCGGATGCGAGCTTCAACTGGAAACCAGTGGAGAGAGCGGAGGAGCGGGGTGACATGAGAGAACTTGGGAAGGTTGAACACCAGACGGGCTGCGGCGTTCTGGATGAGTTGTAGGGGTTTAATGGCACAGGCAGGGAGCCCAGCCAACAGCGAGTTGCAGTAATCCAGACGGGAGATGACAAGTGCCTGGATTAGGACCTGCACCGCTTCCTGTGTGAGGCAGGGTCGTACTCTGCGAATGTTGTAGAGCATGAACCTACAGGATCGGGTCACCGCCTTGATGTTAGTGGAGAACGACAGGGTGTTGTCCAGGGTCACGCCAAGGTTCTTAGCACTCTGGGAGGAGGACACAAGGGAGTTGTCAACCGTGATGGCGAGATCATGGAACGGGCAGTCCTTCCCCGGGAAGAAGAGCAGCTCCGTCTTGCCGAGGTTCAGCTTGAGGTGGTGATCCGTCATCCACACTGATATGTCTGCCAGACATGCAGAGATGCGATTCGCCACCTGGTTATCAGAAGGGGGAAAGGAGAAGATGAATTGTGTGTCGTCTGCATAGCAATGATAGGAGAGACCATGTGAGGATATGACAGAGCCAAGTAACTTGGTGTATAGCGAGAATAGGAGAGGGCCTAGAACAGAGCCCTGGGGGACACCAGTGGTGAGAGCACGTGGTGCGGAGACAGATTCTCGCCACGCCACCTGGTAGGAGCGACCTGTCAAGTAGGACGCAATCCAAGCGTGGGCCGCGCCGGAGATGCCCAACTCGGAGAGGGTGGAGAGGAGGATCTGATTGTTCACAGTTTCAAAGGCAGCAGATAGGTCTATAAGGATGAGAGCAGAGGAGAGAGAGTTAGCTTTAGCAGTGCGGAGAGCCTCCATGACACAGAGAAGAGCAGTCTCAGTTGAATGACCAGTCTTGAAACCTGACTGATTTGGATCAAGAAGGTCGTTCTGAGAGAGATAGCAAGAGAGCTGGCCAAGGACGGCACGTTCAAGAGTTTTGGAGAGAAAAGAAAGAAGGGATACTGGTCTGTAGTTGTTGACATCGGAGGGATCGACTGTAGGTTTTTTCAGAAGGGGTGCAACTCTCGCTCTCTTGAAGACGGAAGGGACGTAGCCAGCGGTCAAGGATGAGTTGATGAGCGAGGTGAGGTAAGGGAGAAGGTCTCCGGAAATGGTCTGGAGAAGAGAGGAGGGGATAGGGTCAAGCGGGCAGGTTGTTGGGCGGCCGGCCGTCACAAGACGCGAGATTTCATCTGGAGAGAGAGGGGAGAAAGAGGTCAAAACACAGGGTAGGGCAGTGTGAGCAGGACCAGCGGTGTCGTTTGGCTTAGCAAACGAGGATCGGATGTCGTCGACCTTCTTTTCAAAATGGTTGACGAAGTCATCCGCAGAGAGGGAGGAGGGGGGAGGGGGAGGAGGATTCAGGAGGGAGGAGAAGGTGGCAAAGAGCTTCCTAGGGTTAGAGGCAGATGCTTGGAATTTAGAGTGGTAGAAAGTGGTTTTAGCAGCAGAGACAGAAGAGGAAAATGTAGAGAGGAGGGAGAGAAAGGATGCCAGGTCTGCAGGGAGGCGAGTTTTCCTCCATTTCCGCTCGGCTGCCCGGAGCCCTGTTCTGTGAGCTCGCAGTGAGTCGTCGAGCCACGGAGCAGGAGGGGAGGACCCAGCCGGCCTGGAGGATAGGGGACATAGAGAATCAAAGGATGCAGAAAGGGAGGAGAGGAGGGTTGAGGAGGCAGAATCAGGAGATTCTGCCTCCTTTTGTTTGGAGAAGGTTTGAGCAGAGGGAAGAGATGGTTTTATTTATTTTATTTTTTATTTTACCGTTATTTTACCAGGTAAGTTGACTGAGAATACATTCTCATTTACAGCAACGACCTGGGGAATAGTTTCAGGGGAGAGGAGGGGGATGAATGAGCCAATTGTAAGCTGGGGATGATTAGACAGCCGTGATGGTATGAGTGCCAGATTGGGAATTTAGCCAGGACACCGGGGTTAACACCCCTACTCTTACGATAAGTGCAATGGGATCTTTAATGACCTCAGAGAGTCAGGACACCCGTTTAACGTCCCATCCGAAAGACGGCACCCTACACAGGGCAGTGTCCCCAATCACTGCCCTGGGGCATTGGGATATTTTTTAGACCAGAGGAAAGAGTGCCTCCTACTGGCCCTCCAATACCACTTCCAGCAGCATCTGGTCCCCCATCCAGGGACTGACCAGGACCAACCCTGCTTAGCATCAGAAGCAAGCCAGCAGTTGGATGCAGGGTGGTATGGTAGGATGGAAGAGGAGAGAGTAGCGGGAGAGAGAGAGCGAAGGTTGGGACGGCGCAATACCATCCGAGTAGGGGCAGAGTGAGAAGTGTTGGATTAGAGCGAGAGGGAAAAGGATACAAGGTAGTGGTCGGAAACTTGGAGGGGAGTTGCAATGAGATTAGTGGAAGAACAGCATCTAGTAAAGATGAGGTCAAGCGTATTGCCTGCCTTGTGAGTAGGGTGGGAAGGTGAGAGGGTGAGGTCAAAAGAGGAGAGGAGGGGTAAAAAAGGAGGCAGAGAGGAATGAGTCAAAGGTAGACGTGGGGAGGTTAAAGTCACCCAGAACTGTGAGAGGTGAGCCATCCTCAGGAAAGGAACTTCTCAGGGCGTCAAGCTCATTGATGAACTCTCCAAGGGAACCTGGAGGGCGATAAATGATAAGGATGTTAAGCTTGAAAGGGCTGGTAACTGTGACAGCATGGAATTCAAAGGAGGCGATAGACAGATGGGTCAGGGGAGAAAGAGAGAATGTCCACTTGGGAGAGATGAGGATCCCAGTGCCACCACCCCGCTGACCAGAAGCTCTCCGGGTGTGCGAGAACACGTGGGCAGACGAGGAGAGAGCAGTAGGAGTAGCAGTGTTATCTGTGGTAATCCATGTTTCCGTCAGCGCCAAGAAATCGAGGGACTGGAGGGTAGCATAGGCTGAGATGAACTCTGCCTTGTTGGCCGCAGACCGGCAGTTCCAGAGGCTGCCGGAGACCTGGAACTCCACATGGGTCGTGCGCGCTGGGACCACCAGGTTAGAGTGGCAGCGGCCACGCTGTGTGAAGCGTTTGTATGGCCTGTGCAGAGGGGAGAGAACAGGGATAGACAGACACATAGTTGACAGGCTACAGAAGAGGCTACGCTAATGCAAAGGAGATTGGAATGACAAGTGGACTCCACGTCTGAATGTTCAGAAAGTTATGCTTACGTTGCAAAAATCTTATTGATTAGAATGACGAAAATGATACAGTACTGCTGGCTGGTGAAGTAGGCTAGCTAGCAGTGGCTGCGTTGTTGACTTTGTTTGAACGTGTAGCTGGCTAGGTAACCTCGATAGTTTCAGTACTACACCTTATCATGATACAAAAGCAACTATGTAGCTAGCTAACATAGGACTAATCAAGACGTTCCTTTGTAATGTATTTAGTTTCTACAGTGCTGCTCGTCGGTAATAGTTGGCTAGGTTTGGAAAAATGGTGTCGCGGGGGACGAAAATAGCTGGCTAGCTAACCTCGATAATTACTCTAAACTACACAATTATCAAACTATGACAAAGACAACTATGTAGCTAGCTAACACTACACTAGTCAAATCGTTCCGTTGTAATGTATTAGTTTCTACAGTGCTGCTAGTCGGTAACGGTTGGCTAGCTAGCAGTGGGTTTGATGATGACTAGGTGTGTTGACTAAGTCTGGAGTCTGGACAACGGCGTCGCGGCTGGCTAGCTAACCTCGATAATTACTCTAAACTACACAATTATCTTAGATACAAAGACAGTAAAGACAACTATGTAGCTAGCTAACACTACACTAATCAAGTCGTTCCGTTGTAATGTAATAGTTTCTACAGTGCTGCTAGTCGGTAGAAGTTGGCTAGTTGGCTAGCTAGCAGTGTTGACTACGTTAGGAGGACGAAAATAGCTGGCTAGCTAACCTCGATAATTACTCTAATTACTCTAAACTACACAATTATCTTTGATACAAAGACAGCTATGTAGCTAGCTAAGAAAAAATGCTCAGATCAAACAAATCAAACCGTTGTAATGTAATGAAATGTAATATTACCTGTGGAGCGAAGCTAAGTGCGACTACTCGCTCCAAACCCGGAAGCTGGAAGTTGTAAGGTTCTAGTTAACAATGATGCAACTGAGCCCCGTTCTACAAGTGTCAGAATCCTTTATTCAGAGAGCTCTGCCCATCATACAACGCACATAGCATTTTATACCTCACATGACATATACTTGATGAATGCCCCTCCTCTTTCCTAACTCTGTCACAATATCACAATGTTCTACTTCGATAGCTCCTTCTGTCTAACCGGGTTCCTCTATCTTCATGTCTGCAATTGACAAGTCGAGCTCAAAAACAGGAAACCTCTGTGGTTTCCCAGTGCCTGACTTGCTTCTCCTCTCGGAACACCGTCTAGTCTATAATGTCAGAGTAATATAACACAATTGTTTCCTGCAAATCCTCACAGACATGTTCCATCCTAGAATTGTTAATGTTTCTCTAACCTATTTTATAACACACACACATGTTAAATGTCTCCTTCTATTATTTGGCATTAACTCAATACATGAATACTATGTGCAAGTCTTCTCCAAACGGTCATTGCTTATCATATTCTGCAACATGTTTTCTAATCTACTGCAAGCCTAACGGTTTCTCCCCTCCCTGGGTTGGGAGACCTCCTTCTGGTTATCAGTTTCACAGTTGTCACAATACATTGAGTGGTTGTTTTAACTTTTAGCCCTTAACTTATATAATTTCTATATCAATGGTCCAGGGTTTACGGCAGCAATCCGGCGTTGTAGTGGAGAAAAACAGTCAGAGGCTGGCAGGTGTTATCCAGGCTAAAAAACAGCTGGTGCCTGAACAGAGGGTAAAGGCCGCTAGCAGTGGCTAACAATTACTAAATAGCTAGTAGCAGAAGGTAGCTGGCTACCTTCTGATGAAAGTTTTGGCTATAAGGTCTAAAAACAAATAGCGGATCCGTTTCACATTGAGTGAGGCGGGCTACCGGAAGGTATATTTAATTTAAAAATGGAAAAAAAGATGAAAAATATACTGCTCAAAAAAATAAAGGGAACACTAAAATAGCACATCCTAGATCTGAATGAATGAAATAATCTTATTAAATACTTTTTTCTTTACATAGTTGAATCTGCTGACAACAAAATCACACCAAAATAATCAATGGAAATCCAATTTATCAATCCATGGAGGTCTGGATTTGGAGTCACACTCAAAATTAAAGTGGAAAACCACACTACAGGCTGATCCAACTTTGATGTAATGTCCTTAAAACAAGTCAAAATGAGGCTCAGTAGTGTGTGTGGCCTCCACGTGCCTGTATGACCTCCCTACAACGCCTGGGCATGCTCCTGATGAGGTGGCGGATGGTCTCCTGAGGGATCTCCTCCCAGACCTGGACTAAAGCATCCGCCAACTCCTGGACAGTCTGTGGTGCAACGTGGCGTTGGTGGATGGAGCGAGACATGATGTCCCAGATGTGCTCAATTGGATTCAGGTCTGGGGAACGGGCAGGCCAGTCCATAGCATCAATGCCTTCCTCTTGCAGGAACTGCTGACACACTCCAGCCACATGAGGTCTAGCATTGTCTTGCATTAGGAGGAACCCAGGGCCAACTGCACCAGCATATGGTCTCACAAGGGGTCTGAGGATCTCCTCTCGGTACCTAATGGCAGTCAGGCTACCTCTGGCGAGCACATGGAGGGCTGTGCGGCCCCCCAAAGAAATGCCACCCCACACCATGACTGACCCACCGCCAAACCGGTCATGCTGGAGGATGTTTCAGGCAGCAGAACGTTCTCCACGGCGTCTCCAGACCCTGTCACGTCTGTCACGTGCTCAGTGTGAACCTGCTTTCATCTGTGAAGAGCACAGGGCGCCAGTGGCGAATGTGCCAATCTTGGTGTTCTCTGGCAAATGCCAAACGTCCTGCACGGTGTTGGGATGTAAGCACAACCCCCACCTGTGGACGTCGGGCCCTCATACCACCCTCATGGAGTCATTGCTAATTGCCTATAATTTCCACCTGTTGTCTATTCCATTTGCACAACAGCATGTGAAATTTATTGTCAATCAGTGTTGCTTCCTAAGTGGACAGTTTGATTTCACAGAAGTGTGATTGACTTGGAGTTACATTGTGTTGTTTAAGTGTTCCCTTTTTTTTTGAGCAGTGTATATTGGAATATATACAAAAAATACAAAAAGTAAACGAGAGGACGACAAACCACGTCTGCACTGCTACGCCATCTTGGATTTTTTTTTTCTTCAATTCTGCCCTCCAAATTCATATTTATTATATGTCTGGCCTTTAACCTAAATCCTAACCATAACCTTAGCCATAAACTTAATCCTTTAACATAACTCCTAACCTTAACCCTAACCCCTAGCCTAGCTAAAGTTAGCCATCTAGCTAACTTTAGCCACCTAGCTAACATTACTGACAAGAAATTGGAATTTGTAACATATTGTACGATTTGCAATTTGTAACATATCATAGGATTTGTAATTCGTAACGTATCATACGATATGGATGATGACATCCACAATTTAATACGTACACTACATGACCACAAGTATGTGGACACCTGCTCGTCGAACATCTCATTCCAAAATCATGGGCATTAATATGGAGTTGCTACTATGACAGCCTCCACTCTTCTGGGAAGGTTTTCCACTAGATGTGGGAACATTGCTGCGGGGTCTTGCTTCCATTCAGCCACAAGAGCATTGGTGAGGTTGGGCACTGATGTTGGGTTATTAGGCCTGGCTTGTAGTCAATGTTCCAATTCATCCCAAAGGTGTTCGATGGGGTTGTGGTCAGGGCTCTATCCAGTCAAGTTCTTCCACACTGATCTTGACAAACCATTTCTGTATGGACCTCACTTTGTTGACAGGGCATTGTCATGCTACAAAGTTGGAAGCACAGAATCATCTAGAATGTCATATGCTGTAGTGTTAAGATTTGCCTTCGTTGGAACTAAGTGGCCTAGAGTGAACCATGAATAAAAGCCCACCCCATTATTCCTCTTCCACCAAACTTTACAGTTGGCACTATTAATTCGGGCAGGTAGCGTTCTACTGGCATCCACCAAAACCAGATTCGTCCGTTGGACTGACAGATGGTGAAGCGTTATTCATCACTCCAGAGAACGCATTTCCACTGTTCCAGAGTCCAATGGTGGCGAGCTTAACACCAATCCAGCCAACACTTGGCATTGCGCGTGGTGATCTCAGGCTTGTGTGCAGCTGCTCAGCCATGGAAACCCATTTCAGGATGCTCCCGACAAACAGTTCTTGTGCTGACGTTGCTTCCAGGGGCAGTTTGGAACTTGGTACTGAGTGTTGCAACCGAGGACAGACAATTTGTACGCGCTATGCGCTTCAGCATTCAGCGGTCCCATTCTTTGAGCTTGCGTGGCCTACCACTTTGCTGCTGAGCCATTGTTGCTCCTAGACATTTTCACACAATAACAACACTTACAGTTGATCAGGGCAGCTCTAGGAGGGCAGAATTTGAATGCGTGTCCACATACTCTTGTACATAAAGTGTACCATACAAAATATAAAATATCTAAATGGAATGTCTTGGATTTACGTACAGAATAATACGAACTGCTATGAGATCACGTTGAGTCACCTAATGTGTTGTGTGTCTGGAATGGGGAGCATCAGGGTGGTGTGAGTAAGTTGGCCAAACATAAAAGCCTGCTGGCATATGCTTGGACAGATGTTACTGTCTGACTGGGGAGAATATATTGATTCATAATGAGGTCTATATAGTGTATCTATTTTGTCTTTATTTATTTATGTCATTCCCCCTTTACGTTTGAAAATAAAATACAATATGCTTTTAATTTGATCTAAGAGGTGTATTATCATACTGGAAACACATCAGAGTAAGTGCTGCCGACAACATGTGTGAACAATATGTGCAAGGTGTGGGTTGATGGCACTCCCCTCACCATGATAATATATATCCTTGTAACTCTGATTATCGGCATGACAACAGGAGCATTACCATAGAATTGAGAAGCACTGCTTTAGATGGTAGCTGTGATTACATCAATGCTACAGGTATAATATAAGGAACTTAGTTCAACTCGGGTTGAAATGAAGATTGTGCCATGTTTTGATCTTGGACCCCGCCGCACCAGTGTTTATCCGTAAATGATGGCCTGTGGGAGTGTTATTTCTCTTTCTCTCTTTCTCATAGCAGGCCTGTTTATTGTCACACCTCCGCCTGTATTTCTCCTCCCCCTCCACGGTGAACACTACAGGCATTGTCTCTGTGCCCTTTCTTCTAACTGGAAGTCTCTTTGGATGAGAGAAACTGCCACAATAACAAACAGCCAGCTGACTTTCTGCGTCTTTCTGCCAGCACTTGTGTTGAACCCCACTGTTAATACCCTTTAGTCATCACCACAGTATGTGATTACTTTAAATTGCACTCTTCTATTGTAACGCTGTGATTGTTTTTTAGATGTTTCTCAAGCTGTTTACCCTGCGTAGTGGCTGTGGGAGACAGAGTGAACTGCAACCTGTTTCTATTGCTTATATTACCACGGTAACTGTCCGGCTCTAGGGACCATAACAAAAAAAAAATATTTTATCAACTTGCATCTTACTTGTATATGGATTTCCACATAGAGGGTTTGATTGAACATGAGTATATCTGTGCACCTTTCTCCTTCTCTTCACCTCCTTGGCTTTGTTAGAGACATGTCATGTTTCTGAGTGGTCCCAGACAGACGCAGTGAGGCATGCAGACCTTGCTGTCCAGAACATTTCTTGTCTGGATATGACATGAGACTTGAGAGACAGTTGAGAGTTTGTGCACAGACTTTTAATACGATATTGGAGGTACTATAGAGCACATCTCACATTTATAAATAGGACGTTTACAGCATAGCCTAACCAGAATGAGTGCTGCTACTGCCAATTTCATGAAACTGTCATAGATCTTCTGTGCTTAAATCAATCCGATCGCCCCTTTCGGCTATGCACCAAAGCTTTGTGTTTCCCCTTAAAGGGATAGTTAAAGATTATGGCAATTAAGCTCTATTTTCTATTTACCCAGAGTCAGATTAACTCATGGACACTATTTGTATGTCTCTGTATGCAGTTTGAAGGAAGTTGAAAGTCTATGGGATCCGCTAGCTGATTGTGCTTACGCTAGCTGATCCCATAGATTTTCAGTTATTGTGCTAACGCTTGTTAGAAATTGCTCCAGAAACGAACTTGAACTTCTTTCAAACCACATGCAAAGACATAAACAAGGTATCCATGAGTTCATCTGACTCTGGGTAACTATCCCTTTAAGCTGTGAGACATTTCCATTTCATATGTGAGAAGAACAAAATGCAATTGGAATCTTTCAGAATGTTTTCTCAGAACAGTCTGAAACTGAGATATTGTAAGAAAGACCTTCAGAAATCACCACTGCCATCTGACACTCTGACTGACTCACCCTCATCACCTCAACACATAAAGACAGACTGATTCCAGGCCTGCTTGTCTAAGATATTTGATGGGAACCATATTGAAGGATGGGGGGAGGAGAATAAGGTGAGAGAGAAAGAGAGAAGGAGAGGTGAGTGGGCGGACTCTGCGAAGCCAGGTTTGAAAAAAGATGGGGAAATGAACCTGATACATCATCTTAAAAACCCTAGGCCTAGAGTAAGACGGAGGGAAGAGATGATGGAGACAATCTATGAAAGAGTCGAACATGACAGATGGTAGGAGTACGTGCCACGGATGAATGAAATATCAGGACAAGAATGAAAGCCAACACCTCCACGTTCCAGAGATGTCATTGATCATTAGCTAGGTCTTTATCTTGATCCTCACGCCTTACGATAAGTGTATTTCAATGTGAAAGAGATATTCAGCCACACTAAGCAGACAATGAGTGACAGAGACTGTAAGGTAGAGGTATTCCTTTCCCCTTTGCAAGGGTAGGCTAGTTGATTTGTGAGTGTGAGATAGAAAAGAACACTGTACGTTTCTAACCACTCCACTACATGTGATTCTTGGTCCTCGGTTCGACGTCCATGTACTTCTTTCTATAAATATCAACCATCATCCAAAAAACACTTGGCAGTGAGTCACACAGAAGGTGCCCTAATAATACCAAAGCAAGGCACCGAGCAGGAAGAATGGAGGGAAGGATGGAGGGAAGGATGGAGGAAAGGATGGAGGAAAGGATGGAGGGAAGGATGGAGGGAAGAATGGAGGAAAGGGCCCTGAAGGTCCTCATTTGATTAAACGACTACTTCACTCCCTCCATTTCTTCCTCTCCCACTGGCGATGTGTTGATGCTGTCCATCGAGCTCGGAACCAGCGGGAATCCTTCCTGCCGTCGGAAGCATTCTAAATAGACTTAAACAACCCTTCAACTGTATCTAATAATACATAAATTAATGGGAAATGAAATGACACGTACGTTTGTTAGTGGATGCTACTTTGGAGAGAGTCAGAATAGTGACTGAATTGAGATCCGGCTGCCTGGAACACTCCACAGAGAGCTGTGTGTTTTTTTTGTTTTACTAACAAGCATATATCAAGTGTTGAACAGCCTTTCATTCTGAACACTCTTAGAAAACAAGGTGCTAAGGTTTAAAGTCAGGTTTGTGTAGTAGCCTATGTGAGTCATATTCATTCATCATTCAACAGGACTTGTGATGTTTTGGTGATTTTTTTAAACCCTTCACACCTTCCCACCCAGGGCCGTGCACAGACCTTTGAAGGGGCAGGTGCTCAAAATGAAGAAAAAGGGAAAAACCCATATACATTTCTTACATTAATAGCTAATTATGTAATGCTCCTGTTGTCAAATTTCAACATCTGTTCTTTAGTATAGGCTTTTATTTTTTGTCAGCATCACAATCTTAAAAGAGAAGGTGGAGGGGTAGGCTATCAGCTTATCATAGCTAATGTAAAGTAGATTAAATAAATCAGGTAGTAAGCGATGCTGTTGAACCAATCTAACTAGTCTTTACCTGCAATTGGATCTTGTTCCGCTCTGCAAGTTCCTGTTCCCACTCTTAGACCACTCTCTCTCTGCACGTTCCTGTTCCCACTCTTAGACCTCTCTCTCTCAGCAAGTTCCTGTTCCCACTCTTAGACCTCTCTCTCTGCATGTTCCTGTTCGCACTCTTAGACCTCTCTCTCTGCACGTCCCAGTTCCCACTCTTAGACCTCTCTCTCTCAGCAAGTTCCTGTTCCCACTCTTAGACCTCTCTCTCTGCATGTTCCTGTTCTTACCCTTAGACCACTCTCTCTCTGCATGTTCCTGTTCGCACTCTTAGACCTCTCTCTCTGCACGTCCCAGTTCCCACTCTTAGACCTCTCTCTCTCAGCAAGTTCCTGTTCCCACTCTTAGACCTCTCTCTCTGCATGTTCCTGTTCTTACCCTTAGACATCTCTCTCTCTCTGCACGTTCCTGTTCCCACTCTTAGACCTCTCTCTCTCAGCAAGTTCCTGTTCCCACTCTTAGACCTCTCTCTCTGCATGTTCCTGTTCTTACCCTTAGACCTCTCTCTCTCTCTGCACGTTCCTGTTCCCGCTCTTAGACCTCTCTCTCTGCAAATTCCTGCCCCCGCTCTTAGACCTCACTCTCTGCACGTTCCTGTTCCCACTCTAGGAACTCTCTCTCTCTGCACGTCCCAGTTCCCACTCTTAGACCTCTCTCTCTCTGCACGTTCCTGTTCCCACTCTTAGACCTCTCTCTCTCTGCACGTCCCAGTTCCCACTCTTAGACCTCACTCTCTGCACGTTCCTGTTCCCACTCTAGGAACTCTCTCTCTCTGCACGTTCCTGTTCCCACTCTTAGACCTCACTCTCTGCACGTTCTTGTTCCCACTCTTATCCTGTGAAGGTATAGTGGGCAGTATTTTCGATTTCGGATGAAAAACGTGCCCAGAGTAAACTGCCTAATACTCGGGTCCAGAGTCAAATATTTGCATATTATTAGTAGATTTGGATTGAAAACACTCTGAAGTTTCTAAAACTGTTTGAATGATGTCTGTGAGTATAACAGAACTCATATGGCAGGCAAAAACCTGAGAAAAATCCAACCAGGAAGTGGGAAATCTGATGCTTGTAGTCTTTTCAAGTCATTGCCTATCTAACACACAGTGACTTAGGGTTCATTTCCTAAGGCTTCCACTAGATGTCAACAGTCTTCAGAACCTAGTTTCAGGCTTTTGCGGTGAACACAGAGCGAACAAGAAGGCCGGGAAGTTGGTGACTCAGAAAATGACATGAGTTTAGTGGCGCATGTTCATGTGAGAGGTAGCTGTGTTCCATAACGTTTTTCAAGACATTGGAATCGTCCAGTTGGAATATTATTGAAGTTTTATGTTAAAAAGGCCCTAAAGATTGATGCTATACAACGTTTGACATGTTTCAACGAACATAAATATAACTTTTTTGACTTTTCGTCATGAAATATTGGGCGCACTTCCTACATTTGGAGTAGCTTACTGAACGTGCTAACAACAAGGAGGTATTTGGACATAAATTATAGACTTTATTGAACAAAACAACATTTATTGTGGACCTGTGATTCCTGGAAGTTCCTTCTGATGAAGATCATCAAAGGTAAGTGAATATTTATAATGCTATTTATGATTTTAGATGACTCCAAAATGGCGGGTATCTGTATTGCCTAGTGTATTTTTCTGAGTGCTGTACTCAGATTATTGCAAAGTGTGCTTTCCCCGTGAAGCTTTTTTGAAATCTGTCACAGCGGTTGCATTCAGGAGATGTTTATCTATAATTCTTTGAATAACAGTTTAATATTTTATCAACGTTTATAGTGAGTATTTTTGTAAATTGTTGTGCTTATTCACCGGCAGTTTTGGAGGAAAACTATTTTCTGAACATCACGCGCCAATGTAAAATGGGGTTTTTGGATTTAAATATGAACTTTATTGAACAAAACATACATGTATTGTGTAACAATGAGTCCTAGGAGTGTCATCTGATGAAGATCGTCAAAGGTTAGTGCTTAATTTTAGCTGTATTTATGGTTTTTGTGACCCCTCTCCTGCTTGGAAAATGGCTGTGGGGTTTTTCTTGTGTTGGCACTGTCCTAGCATAATCGAACTTTATGCTTTCGCCGTAAAGCCTTTTTGAAATCGGACAATGTGGTTGGATTAAGGACAAGTCTATCTTTAAAATGGTTTAAAATAGTTGTATGTTTGAGATATTTGAATTATGACATTTTGTGGTTTTGAATTTGCCGCCCTGATATTTCAGTGGCTGTTGAATAGTGTGAACCGTGGGTGGGACGGTAGCCTGTTCTCACCCTTAGACCTCTCTCTCTGCACGATCCTGTTCCCACTCTTAGATCTCTCTCTCTGCACGTTCCTGTTCCCACTCTTAGATCTCTCTCTGCACGTTCCTGTTCCCACTCTTAGACCTCTCTCTCTGCATGTTCCTGTTCCCACTCTAGGACCTCTCTCTCTGCACGTTCCTGTTCCCACTCTTAGACCTCTCTCTCTGCAAGTTCTTGTTCCTGCTCTTAGACCTCTCTCTCTGCACGTTCCTGTTCCCGCTATTAGACTTCCCTCTCTCTGCACGTTCCTGTTCCCGCTCTAGGACCTCTCTCTCTGCACGTTCCTGTTCCCACTCTTAGTACTCTCTCTCTCTGCACGTTCCTGTTCCCACTCTTAGACCTCTCTCTCTGCATGTTCCTGTTCCCACTCTAGGACCTCTCTCTCTGCACGTTCCTGTTCCCACTCTTAGACCTCTCTCTCTGCAAGTTCTTGTTCCTGCTCTTAGACCTCTCTCTCTGCACGTTCCTGTTCCCGCTATTAGACTTCCCTCTCTCTGCACGTTCCTGTTCCCGCTCTAGGACCTCTCTCTCTGCACGTTCCTGTTCCCACTCTTAGTACTCTCTCTCTCTGCACGTTCCTGTTCCCACTCTTGGAACTCTCTCTCTCTGCACGTTCCTGTTCCCACTCTTAGACCTCTCTCTCCACACGTTCCTGTTCCCACTCTTAGATCTCTCTCTGCACGTTCCTGTGCTCAACTTTCACCCTAAAGTTCTCATTGGAATTTCCAGCATTTGATGCAGACCTCATTACCTTCTATTGATTCCAATGTTAATTAAATTAACAGAAAATTGCTATTTTTGTCTACATGCAATAAAAACAGTCTTTCATCTTCTCTCTTTTCACAGTTTGATTTTTTAGATGTGCTCCATTGAATTCTTTGTGCGAGACCTCTCTCTCTGCACGTTCCTGTTCCCACCCTTAGACCTCTCTCTCTGCACGTTCCTGTTCCCACTCTAGGACCTCTCTCTCTCTGCACGTTCCTGTTCCCACTCTTAGACCTCTCTCTCTCTGCACGTTCCTGTTCCCACTCTTAGACCTCTCTCTCTCTGCACATTCCTTTTCCCACTCAAGGATCTCTCTCTCTCTGCACGTTCCTGTTCCCACTCTTAGACCTCTCTCTGCATGTTCCTGTTCCCACTCTTAGACCTCTCTCTCTCTCTGCACGTTCCTGTTCCCACTCTTAGACCTCTCTCTCTGCACGTTCCTCTTCCCACTCTAGGAACTCGCTCTCTCTGCACGTT
The DNA here is from genome assembly GCF_901001165.1 of Salmo trutta. Taxonomy (NCBI): domain Eukaryota; kingdom Metazoa; phylum Chordata; class Actinopteri; order Salmoniformes; family Salmonidae; genus Salmo; species Salmo trutta. The sequence goes on from NC_042977.1 coordinate 38,601,612, forward strand.
CCTGTTCCCACTCTTAGTCCTCTCTCTCTTTGCACGTTCTTGTTCCTGCTCTTAGACCTCTCTCTCTGCACGTTCCTATTCCCACTCTTAGACCTCTCTCACTGCACGTTCCTGTTCCCACTCTTAGACCTCTCTCTCTTCACGTTCCTGTTCCCACTCTTAGACCTCTCTCTCTCTGCACGTTCCTGTTCCCACTCTTAGACCTCTCTCTCTTCATGTTCCTGTTCCCACTCTTAGACCTCTCTCACTGCACGTTCCTGTTCCCACTCTTAGACCTCTCTCTCTTCACGTTCCTGTTCCCACTCTTAGACCTCTCTCTCTGCATGTTCCTCTTCCCACTCTAGGAACTCTCTCTCTGCACGTTCCTGTTCCCACTCTTAGACCTCTCTCTCTGCACGTTCCTGTTTCAACTCTTAGACCTCTCGCTCTTTGCACGTTCTTGTTCCTGCTCTTAGACCTCTCTCTCTGCACGTTCCTGTTCCCGCTATTAGACTTCTCTCTCTCTGCACGTTCCTGTTCCCGCTCTAGGACCTCTCTCTCTCTCTCTGCACGTTCCTGTTCCCACTCTTAGACCTCTCTCTCTTTGCACGTTCCTGTTCCCACTCTTAGACCTCTCTCTCTGCACATTCCTGTTCCCACCCTTAGACCTCTCTCTCTCTGCACGTTCCTGTTTCCACTCTTAGACCTCTCTCTCTGCACGTCCCAGTTCCCACTCTTAGACCTCTCTCTCTGCACGTTCCTGTTCCCACTCTAGGAACTCTCTCTCGCTGCACATTCCTGTTCCCACCCTTAGACCTCTCTCTCTGTCACGTCCTGACCAGTATAAAGGTTTTTTGTTATGGTAGTTTGGTCAGGACGTGGCAGAGGGTATTTGTTTTATGTGGTTCGGGGTGGTGGTTTTGTAGAAGGGTATTTGATTTATGTATTCCGGGGTTTTTGGGCACTGTTCTATGTTAATGTATTTCTATGTTTAGTCTAGTTAGTTGTATTTCTATGTTTAGGTTAATGGGGGTTGGACTCTCAATTGGAGGCAGGTGTTTTCTCGTTGCCTCTGATTGGGAGTCCTATATATGGGTAATTGTTTGGTGTAGTGTTTGTGGGAGATTGTTTCTTGTTTTGCCTGTGTGAGCCTTACAAGACTGTTTTGTTGTTCGTGAGTTCTTCGTTGTTTGTTATTTTGGTGTTCACTTTATTTTAAAATAAATCAAGATGAGCATCCACATTCCTGCTGCGTTTTGGTCCTCCATTCCAGATGAAAACCGTGACAGAATCTCCCACCACAAATGGATCAAGCAGCAGAGTAAGGAGCAAGGGGATTTCGAGATGGACTGGTGGAAGAAATGGACCTGGGAGGAAGTTCTGGACGGGGCTGGATCTTGGCACCAGGCTGGGGAATACTGTCGCCCACGGGAGGAAATCGAGGCAGCCAAGGCGGAGAGGCGGAGGTACGAGGTCTTGTACGCGCCGATAAAGCACGAGAGGCATCACCAATAACTTTTTTGGGGGGGGAGCACACGGGTAGTTTGGCTGGACCAAGGGTGAGCCCTAAGCCAGCTACCCATGCTTATAGGAAGGGTCGTATGGAGTGGAGAGCACCGTTTTTTGCTGAAGTGCGCACAATCTTGCCCATACGCACGCACAGTCCAGTGCGAGTTATTCCAGCTCCTCGCAGATGCCGTGCTAGAGTGGGCATCCAGCCTGGTAGGGGGATGCCTGCGCAGCGCGTCTGGTCGCCGGTACGCCTCCTAAGACCAGGCTACCCTACTCCCGCTCTACGCACGGCAACCATCAGGCCCCTGCACTGCCCAGTTCGCCCTGTACTAGCACCTCGCTCGTACAGGGCTGCTAGTTCCATCCAGCCAGGACGGGTAGTGCAGGAGGGGCGTTCAAGACCGCCTGTGCGCCTTCATGGCCCAGTTTTTCCAGTTCCTGCCTCTCGTGCTGACCCGGAAGTTCGAACCCCTAGTCTGGCACGTCCAGTACCAGCACCACGCATCAAGCTTCCAGTGAGTCAACCCAGTCCGACTCGGCCTGTTCCCGCTCCCCGCACTAGCCCTGAGGTGCGTGTTCCCAGGCTGATACCTCCAGTACCAACACCAGGCATCAGGCTTCCAGTGTGTCAACCCAGTCCGACTTGGCCTGTTCCCGCTCCCCGCACTAGCCCTGAGGTGCGTGTTCCCAGGCTGATACCTCCAGTACCAGCACCACGCATCAGGCTTCCAGTGCGTCAACCCAGTCTGACTCGGCCTGTTCCCGCTCCCCGCACTAGCCCTGAGGTGCGTGTCCCCAGGCTGATACCTCCAGTACCAGCACCACGCATCAGGCTTCCAGTGCGTCAGCCCAGCCTCGAGAGTTCGGCAATAGTGTGCAGTACAGAGTATCCGGCGACAGTATGCAATCCAGAGTATCCAGCAACAGTGTCTAGTCCGGAACCAAGGGAGTCTGCCTGCGACCCGGAACCGAGGGAGTCTGCCTGTGACCCGGAACCGAGGGGGTCGGCCTGCGACCCGGGACCGAAGGGGTCTACCTGTGACCCAGAACCGAAGGGGTCTGCCTGTGACCCGGAACCGGGTGAGTCTGCCTGTGACCCGGAACCGAAGGGGTCTGCCTGTGACCCAGAACCGGGTGAGTCTGCCTGTGACCCGGAACCGAAGGGGTCTGCCTGTGACCCGGAACCGAAGGGGTCTGCCTGTGACCCAGAACTGGGTGAGTCTGCCTATGACCCGGAACCAAGGGAGTCTATCAGCAACCCAGAACTGAGTAAGTCTATCGACGATCCAGAACTAAATATAAGTAACTGGGTTTCAAATGAGTCTGCCTACAGTGTGGAACGGAAGAGGTCTGCTTACGATCCGGAATGAGGGGAGTCTGCCTACGGCCTGAAACTGATAAAGTCTGTCTGCATTCTGGAGGACAGTAGGCCGGAGCCTGAACCACCACCTGTATAGGTGGGTTGGGGAGGGGGGGTGTAGCACAAGTGCCGTCGGTGACGGCAGCCACCCTCCCTTCCCTCCCTTTAGTTTAGGGTGATTTTTGTTTTGTTGTTGTTTTTTTGTTTTTTTATGAGGTGCATCCAGGGTCTGCACCTTTAGGGGGGGTACTGTCACGTCCTGACCAGTATAAAGGTTATTTGTTATGGTAGTTTGGTCAGGACGTGGCAGAGGGTATTTGTTTTATGTGGTTCGGGGTGATGGTTTTGTAGAAGGGTATTTGATTTATGTATTCCGGGGGTTTTGGGCACTGTTCTATGTTAATGTATTTCTATGTTTAGTCTAGTTAGTTGTATTTCTATGTTTAGGTTAATGGGGGTTGGACTCTCAATTGGAGGCAGGTGCTTTCTCGTTGCCTCTGATTGGGAGTCCTATATATGGGTAATTGTTTGGTGTAGTGTTTGTGGGAGATTGTTTCTTGTTTTGCCAGTGTGAGCCTTACAAGACTGCTTTGTTGTTCGTGAGTTCTTCGTTGTTTGTTATTTTGGTGTTCACTTTATTTTAAAATAAATCAAGATGAGCATCCACATTCCTGCTGCGTTTTGGTCCTCCATTCCAGACGACAACTGTGACACTCTCTGCACGTTCCTGTTCTCAACTTTCACCCTGATGTTCTATTTAGAATTTCCTGCATTTAATGCAGATCTCATTACCTTCTATTGATTCAAATGTTAATTAAAATAACTGAAAATCGCTATATTTGTCTACATGCAATAAAAACAGTCTTTAATCTTCTCTCTTTTCACAGTTTGATTTTAAAGATGCGCTCCATTGACTTCTTTGTGCGAGAATGATCTGAATGTTTCAAGAGGGAACTGATGTTGATGACACATCCCATAGTTACAATAGACACAGTGTTCTCTCTTTACTCATCAGGGAGGATTACACATTAACACACATGACTAGGAGATGCAGGGAAGGAGAGATGAATACACACACACACATATACACACACACACACACATACACACGCACACAGAAATGCCTGGAAGACGCAGGGGGAGGACAGACACTAACGAGACCACTTCATCATGCCTGTCAAATCAACACAGCGACTGTATGAAGAGAAAAACACACAAATCAAATCAAAAGCACTCATGACATTTAACAAGCTCCAAATGAGAAAACAACTTCAAGAGAGAGGGAGGAGTGAGGAAGTGTGTGTGTGTGTGAGAGAGAGAGAGAGTGTGTGTGAGAGAGTGTGTACAGGGAAAAGAGAGAGAATGTACAGGGGAAAAAGAGGGAGAGAGAGAGCGAGAGAATGTACAGGGACAAAAGAGAACGAGAGAGAATGTACAGGAGGGCTCTGTTTACCTCGGCTCCCGTGCTGGCCCATCCGAATCCCTCTTTGGCGTTCATAGTGGAGGTGGACGCGTCCGAGGCTGGGATAGGAGCTGTGCTCTCTCAGCGCTCGGGTACGCCACCAAAGCTCCGCCCCTGTGCCTTCTTCTCGAGGAAGCTCAGCCCGGTGGAGCGAAACTATGACGTGGGGGACCGGGAGCTGTTGGCTGTCATCAAGGCTTTGAAGGTGTGGAGACATTGGCTTGAGGGGGCTAGACACCCTTTTCTCATCTGGACTGACCACCGTAATCTGGAGTATATCCGGGCAGCGAGGAGACTGAACCCTCGCCAGGCAAGGTGGGCCATGTTTTTCACCCGTTTTGTTTTCACCCTATCTTACAGACCAGGTTCCCAGAACGTGAAGGCAGACACATTGTCCCGGCTGTATGACACAGAGGAGTGGCCCATGGATCCCACCCCCATACTCCCGGCCTCCTGCCTGGTGGTGCCGGTAGTGTTGGAGCTGGACGCGGACATTGAGCAGGCGTTACGTGCAGAGCCCACTCCCCTCCAGTGTCCCGCTGGGCGTCTGTACGTTCCGTCTGTTGTCTGTGACCGGCTGATCTATTGGGCCCACACGTCACCCTCCTCTGGTCATCCAGACATCGGTGGGATGGTGCGCTGTCTGAGTGGGAAGTACTGGTGGCCCAATTTGGCTAAGGACGTGAGAGTTTATGTTTCCTCCTGCTCGGTGTGCGCCCAGTGTAAGGCTCCTAGGCACCTGCCCAGAGGTAAGCTGTTCCACAGCGCCTTGGTCGCACCTGTCGGTCAATTTCCTTACCGATCTTCCTCCCTCACAGGGTAACATTACGATCCTGGTCGTTGTGGACCATTTTTCCAAGTCCTGCCGTCTCCTCCCTCTGCCCGGTCTCCCTTGTTTACACACGTCTTCCGGCACTACGGGGTGCCTGAGGATATAGTGTCTGATCGGGGTCCCCAGTTCTCTTCGAGGGTCTGGAGAGCGTTCATGGAACGTCTGGGGGTCTCGATCAGCCTTACCTCGGGTTTTCACCCACATTATTAAGATGGAGAGAGTTAACCAGGATGTGGGTAGGTTTCTTGCGGTCTTATTTCCAGGACCGGCCCGGGGGAGTGGGCGGCTTTCGTGCCCTGGGCAGAGATGGCTCAGAACTCGCTTCGCCACTTCGCCACTTCTCCACTAACCTCTCCCCCTTCCAGTGCGTACCGGGGTATCAGCCAGTTCTGGCTCCTTGGCATCAGAGTCAGACCAAGGCTCCTGCGGTGGACGACTGGTTCCGGCGCACGGAGGAGACATGGGACACCGCCCATGTTCACCTTCAGCGCGCTGTGCTGCGCCAGAAAGCCAGCGCAGACCACCACCGCAGTGAGGCCCCGGTGTTCGCACCGGGGGACCGGGTCTGGCTCTCGACCCGAAACCTACCCCTCCAACAGCCCTGCCGGAAGCTGGGTCCGCGGTTTGTGGGGCCGTTCAAAGTCCTGAGGAGAGTGAACGAGGTGTGTTACAGGTTACAGCTCTCCCCGATTACCGTATTAACCCCTCGTTCCATGTGTCTCTCCTCAGGCCGGTGGTGGCTGGTCCGCTCCAGGAGTCTGAGGTGCGGGAGGTTCCTCCGCCCCCTCTGAACATCGAGGGGGCCCCAGCGTACGCCATTCGCTCCATGCTGGATTCGAGGCGGGGGGCCTGCAGTACCTCGTGGATTGGGAGGGGTACGTCTGGAGGAGAGATGCTGGGTTCCGGTGGAGGACGTGTTGGACCCTTCAATGCTGCGGGAGTTCCACTGTCTCCGTCCGGATCACCCTGCACCTCGCCCTCCGGGTCGTCCCCGAGGCCGGTGTCGGCGCGCTGCTGGAGCCGCGTGTCAAGGGGGGGTACTGTCACGACTTCCGCCGAAGTCGGTTGCTCTCCTTGTTTGGGAGGTGTTCGGCGGTCGACGTCACCGGTCTTCTAGCCATCGCCGATCCACCTTTAATTTTTCCATTTGTTTTGTCTTGTTTTCCCACACACCTGGTTTACATTCATTATTTGACGTGTATATAACCCCCTGTTCCCCCCCATGTCTGCGTGTGGAATTGTTTGTTGTTACGTGTATGAACACGTTAGACTGGTTTGCGCCGGGTTATGTAAACCCGTATTTGTTTAGTGTTCTTAGTGCCGTGTGTTTATTCGCCGTAATAAAAGGCTCCGTTTGCTACCCAATTCTGCTCTCCTGCACCTGACTTCCCTGCAGCCAGTTACGCATACCTAACAGAGAATGTACAGGGAAGAAAGAGAGAGAATGTACAGGGAAAAAAGAGAGCGAATGTACAGGGGAAAAAAGAGACAGAGAATGTACTGGGAAAAAATACATTTTACATTTTAGTCATTTAGCAGACGCTCTTATCCAGAGCGACTTACAGTAGTGAATGCATACATTTCATAAATTATTTTCTGCGTACTGGTCCCCCGTGGGAATCGAACCCACAACCCTGGCGTTGCAAACACCATGCTCTACCAACTGAGCCACATGGGACCGAAATAGAGAGAGAGAGACAATGTACAGGGAAAAAAGAGAGAGAGAATGTACAGGGAAAAAGGAGAGAGAATGTACAGGGAAAAAGGAGAGAGAATGTACAGGGAAAAAAGAGAGAGAGAGAATGTACAGGGAAAAAAGTGAGAGAATGTACAGTGAAAAGAGAGAGAGAGAGAAATAATGTACAGGGAAAAAAGAGAGAGAGAATGTACAGGGAAAAAGAGAGAGAGAATGTACAGGGAAAAAGGAGAGAGAATGTACAGGGAAAAAAGAGAGAGAGAATGTACAGGGAAAAAGGAGAGAGAATGTACAGGGAAAAAAGAGAGAGAGAGAATGTACAGGGAAAAAAGTGAGAGAATGTACAGTGAAAAGAGAGAGAGAGAGAAATAATGTACAGGGAAAAAAGAGAGAGAGAATGTACAGGGAAAAAGAGAGAGAGAATGTACAGTGAAAAGAGAGAGAGAGAAATAATGTACAGGGAAAGAGAGAAAGAGAATGTACTGGGAAAAAAGAGAGAGAGAAATAATATTCAGGGAAAGAGAGAGAGAGAATGTACAGAGAAAAAAGAGAGAGACAATGTACAGGGAAAAGAGAGAGAGAGAAATAATGTACAGGGAAAGAGAGAAAGAGAATGTACTGGTAAAAAAGAGAGAGAGAATGTACAGGGAAAAAAGAGAGAGAGAATGTACAGGGAAAAGAGAGAGAGAGAGAGAAATAGGGAAAGAGAGAAAGAGAGAATGTACAGGGAAAAAAGAGAGAGAGAAATAGGGAAAAAAGAGAGAGAGAATGTACAGAGGAAAGAGAGAGAGAGAATGTACAGGGGAAAGAGAGAGAGAGAATGTACAGAGGAAAGAGAGAGAGAGAATGTACAGGGGAAAGAGAGAGAGATAATGTACAGAGGAAAGAGAGAGAGAGAATGTACAGAGGAAAGAGAGAGAGAGAATGTACAGGGGAAAGAGAGAGAGAGAATGTACAGGGGAAAGAGAGAGAGAGAATGTACAGGGGAAAGAGAGAGAGAGATAATGTACAAGGAAAAAGGAGAGAGAGATAATGTACAGGGGAAAAGATAGATAGAGAGATAATGTACAGGGGAAAGAGATTGAGAGATAATGTACATGGGAAAAAGAGAGAGAGATAATGTTCAGGGGAAAAGATAGAGAGAGATAATGTACCGGGGGAAAGAGAGAGAGAGAGAGAGAGAGAGATAATGGATCGTATTTATTTTAGAACCGAGGATATAGTTTATGACTGCAGACAACAGTTATGTTTTCTTTGTATAGCTTTTAGTTGGTATGAATGTGTTTTATTTCTTTAACTTCACAAGTATTCTACTTCAGCTGTAGTCTGTCAGTGAATGAATTAAATACATCTTTACAGGGATAAAGCAACCGCACAGGGGATTTCATGCATGTAGCTATTGAGGGATCAGAATGGTTTATGTCGGTGATATAGTCTTCTCCCATTGCTCCAATGCAATATCCAGTGTCTATGAGGAGTGTCATGAAGGGACTGTATATGGTTCATGAGCATTGCTTAATATTGCGAGCAGGCCTTTCTAATCGACCTGGCCCGGGTATCCTGGAATGACATTGACATCCCGTCAGTAGATGATGCCTAAAAGTGCCTTCCTCACCATTTTAAATAAGCATGCCCCACTCAAAAAATGTACAACTAGGAATAGATATAGTCCTTGGTTCACTCCAGACCTGTCTGCCCTTGGCCAGCACAAAAACATCCTGTGGCGTTCTGCATTAGCATCGAATAGAACCCGTGAAATGCAACTTTTCAGGGAAGTTAGGAACAAATATACACAGGCAGTTAGAAAAGCTAAGGCTAGCTTTTTCAAACAGAAATTTGCATCCTGTAGTACAAACTCAAAAAGTTCAGGGACACTGTAAAGTCCATGGAGAATAAGAGCACCTCCTCCCAGCTGCCCACTGCTCTGAGGCTAGGAAACACTGTTACCACCGATAAATCCACTATAATTGAGAATTTCAATAAGCATTTCTCTACGGCTGGCCATACTTTCCACCTGGCTACCCCTACCCCGGTCAACTGCCCGGCACCCTCCACAGCAACCCGCCAAAGCCCCCACCATTTCTCCTTCACCCAGATCCAGATAGCTGATGTTCTGAAAGAGCTGCAAAATCTGGACTCATGCAAACAGCCGGGCTAGACAATCTGGACCCTCTCTTTCTAAAATTATTGGCCGAAATTGTTGCAACCCCTATTACATTTACATTACATTTAAGTCATTTAGCAGACACTCTTATCCAGAGCGACTTACAAATTGGATTTAATAGAGAGTATAGCTGCTTACTAGCCTTGTGAAAACAAGACCAGCTGGTAGGGGAGGAAACAGAAGGAAATAGTACACACACACATACACACACACACACACACACACACACACACACACACACACACACACACACACACACACACACACACACACACACACACACACACACACACACACACACACACACACAGGTAGACTAGGGAGAGCTCGGTGTTGTGCTAACAGTGCTGTAGTGAAGATCTCACGGTTTTGCCAATTTGTCTTCAGATTCGGACATTTATCCATGTTTCTCCAAATGTCCATTTTCTAAGTTGCTCCAAACGTCAAATGAAGGGTTACGGTTTTGAATAGGGTTAAAACGTTTAAGATTAGGCATTCATTCTTAAATTAAGGGTTGAGTATTGGGGTAAGTAATAATCATTTTTAAAAAAATGTGAAGGCTTTTCCTGATGTCCTCAGGACATGGAGAGTCGTTCAATTTCAAAGTCAATCTTGAGAGATCAGGCTGGATAAATCTGTACAGCCCAAAGAACAAACACTTACACACACATTAAGTTTGGAACCCAGAGGAGATGTTAGGATGTCTAGACAAGTGAGAAAGCGCTAAGGAGCCAGGAGAAGGGGGGAGAGTGTTCACCCATGTGATAGTGTTAAGTCAAGACTACCCACTGTGAAAAGACATCAGATCAAAACCCAATTCTAGTTCCAGTTGTCAACAAACTTTGAATTCAACTTTAAACAAACACAACATTCAACTCTTTTGACTTGTGGGTAAAGTCTGAGTTAAATGAAATGAGATGACACACACACAAACACACACAGAATGAGAGAGGAGATGGAGCTAATCGTTAACTAACTCTCAACACCTATTAGATTAATGCTGTTATGTAGCTGGTAACCTAGGTAACCTGTGATCATCATAAAGCAATAGTTACTCATCTAAGAGTTATGTTTATGCAGATACAGTGCAGATACAGTTGACTGAAATAATGATCTGTCTTTGCTTTGAAGCTGCATCCCATAAAGCCTTGCACGGAGAAATCTGGAACAAAAAGATAACTTCATTGCATCTCTGGTTTGCATCCTTGTGGACAGTGAAAATGAAAGCATTCTGCACTTCTTGAAAGATAAATAATGGTGCCACTTTGTGTGTGTGTGTGTGTGTGTGTGTGTGTGTGTGTGTGTGTGTGTGTGTGTGTGTGTGTGTGTGTGTGTGTGCGTGCATCCACGAGTGCGTGCAGGTACAATGCATTCATAAAGTATTAAGACCCCTTCCCTTTTTCCACATTTTGTTACGTCTCATTCTAAAATGAATTAAATAATTGTTTTCTTCATTGATCTACACACAATACCCCATAATGACAAAGCAAAACAGGTTTCAAATTTTTATTGCAAATGTATAAAAATATAAAAAACAGAAATACCTTAGTTACATAAGTATTCAGACCCTTTGCTATGAGACTCGAAATTGAGCTCAGGTGCATCCTGTTTCCATTGATCATCCTTGAGATGTTTCTACAACTTGATTGGTGTCCACCTGTGGTAAATTCAATTGATTGGACATGATTTGGAAAGACACACAGCTGTCTATATAAGGTCCCACAATTGACAGTGCATGTCAGGGAAAAAACCAAGCCATGAGGTCGAAGGAATTGTTCATAGAGCTCCGAGACGGGATTGTGTCTAGGCACAGATCTGGGGAAGGGTAACAAAAATATTCTGCAGCATTGAAGGTCCCTAAGAACACAATGGCCTCCATCAGTCTTAAATGTGAGAAGTTTGGAACCACCAAGACTCTTCCTAGAGCTGGCCCGCCCGACCAAACTTTGCAATTGGGGGAGAAGGGCCTTTGTTAGGGAGGTGATGGTCACTCTGACAGAGATCTAGAGTTCCTCTGTGGAGATGGAAGAACCTCCCAGAAGGACAACCATCTCTGCCGTACTCCACCAATCAGGCCTTTAAGTTAGAGTTGCCAGACGGAAGCCACTCCTCAGTAAAAGGCACATGACAGCCCGCTTGGAGTTTGCCAAAATGCACCTAAAGGACTCTCAGACCATGAGAAACAAGATACTCTGTTCTGATGAAACCAAAATTGAACTTTTGCCAAGTGTCATGTCTGGAGGAAACCTGGCACCATCCCTACGGTGAAGCATGGAGGTGGCAGCATCCAGCTGCCACCACCATGCTGTTGGGAGACTAGTCAGGATCGAGGGAAAAGTACAGAGAGATCCTTGATGAAAACCTGCTCCAGAGCCCTCAGGACCTCAGACTGGGGCAAAGGTTCACCTTCCAACAGGACAACAACCCTAAGCCCACAGCCAATACAACACAGGATTGGCTTCGGGACAAGTATCTGAATGTCCTTGAGTGGCCCAGCCAGAGCCCCAACTGCAGAGAAGAATGGGAGAAACTGCCCAAATACAGGTGTGCCAAGGTTGTAACGTCATATCCAAGGAGACTCGAGGTTGTAATCTCTGCCAAAGGTGCTTCAACAAAGTACAGAGTAAATGTTTGAATACTTATGTAAATGTAATATTGAAGTTTTTTGCTTTGTCATTATGGGGTATTGTTCGTAGATTGATGAGGAAAATAAACTATTTAAAACATTTTGGAATAAGTTCTTGACATTATCCAGATTGACAGACCTTCACATCTTAAAGTAGTGATGGACTGTTGTTTCTCTTTGCTTATTTGAGCTGTTCTTGCCATAATATGGACTTGGTCTTTTACCAAATAGGGCTATCTTCTGTATACCACCCCTACCTTGTCACAACACAACCGATTGGCTCAAACGCATTAAGAAGGAAATACATTTCACAAATGATCTTTAACAAGGCACACCTGCATTCCAGGTGACTACCTCATGAAGCTGGTTGAGAGAATGTCAAGAGTGTGCAAAGCTGTCATCAAGGCAAAGGGTGGCTATTTGAAGAATCTAAAATCTAAAATCTATGTTGATTTGTTTAACACTTTTTTGATTACTACATGATTCCGTATGTGTTATTTCATAGTTTTGATGTCTTCACTGTTATTCTACATTGTAGAAAATAGTAAAAATATAGAAAAACCCTTGAATGAGTAGGTGTGTCCAAGTGTTTGACTGGTACAGTATGTATTGTAGTGGTCCTGTACGTGGTTCAGTTCATAAGAGCATGGCACTAGCAGAACCAGAGTTGTGGGTTTGATTCCCGCTGGGGTCACATACCACAATGTGTGGACTTTTGTCACTTTGGATAAAAGTGCCTGCTTCGTAAATGACTTATTGCAGTATTACAATACTATACATTTTGGACACATGTTTGCTGTATAGTGGATGCATTTCTGTCTCGTTTGGACTTTCTGGATCATTTCTGGATCATTGATATTGTATTGTATTGTATTGATATTGTGGGAGGTAGAAGTCGCCTCACACAACCCGGGCCGGGCCATTAAATAGCAACGGGAGTTGAAAACATCCCTTAATTGGCCACTCGTCCTGTACCAATGATAACCGAGGTGTTCCTTGGTTGAACAGACTGTTGGGCAAGAGGGAGGGCGAACAGCAGAGCATGGAGTTCCAGTGATAGAACAAGTCTGTTTCTGTTTATAATGAAGTCTATCTCAGCTTTTACTCCAATTAAACCGGACAGTGTCCCTTTGGTTCTGTAACCATTACATTACCCTGTGTTTTAAACCCAGGTCCAGAGAACAGAACTGTGTGTGTGCGCGTGTGTGTTTGTGCGCGTGTGTGTGTGTGCGCGTCCGCGGATAGGGTTAACCTTCATGGACTGCTGTTGTTCTGCATTAGTCTTGAGAGGTCTGAGCAACGATCATATGCTGTATAGTATGAGTCTAATGTTCACAATATGTTCAAATGCTCTTTCATTCCTGTATTAGGCTCCCTATTAGTTGTTCCTTTAGCAACAGAGGGGGAAAATACACAAGATGCAGTCTACGTTAATATACATTGAAGTAGACACAGACAGTGAACCTGACTAACTTCCCTCTAGTCAAACACAGCCATTATCAGTGACCTGGAAAAAAGAACAGCAATGTCCTGCCGTTTACGTGACCAGTCTCAAATACATGGTCAAATGTCGGTCAGACCACTGTCGGTTTCACAACTGAAGCAAAGAGCTCAATTGAGTATCAGATCGGAAAATTTGAGTTTGTGCTGTGCTTTGTCTATCGGTGAGAAGAACGCTGGCAGTTCCAGAGAGGATGGGTGTGGACAGAAAAATAATGTGGTCTATTCTTCTGATCCATCCAGCCAAACAGGTTATTGAGAACCAACTGACAACCTATATGCAAAGTCAATTCAAATGATAAAGTTAAGGTTAGACAGTACCCCTGTGTGGTTAAGGTTAGGCATTGCCCCTGTGTGGTTAAGGTTAGGAATCACCCCTGAGGTTAAGGTAAGGCATTACCCCTTTGTGGTTCAGGTTAGGCATTACCCCTGTGTGGTTAAGATCAGACAGTTCCCCTGTATGGTCAAGGTTAGGCAGTACCCCTGTGAGGTTAAGGTTAGGAATCACCCCTGAGGTTAAGGTAAGGCATTACCCCTTTGTGGTTCAGGGTAGGCATTACCCCTGTGTGGTTAAGATCAGACAGTTCCCCTGTATGGTCAAGGTTAGGCAGTACCCCTGTGTGGTTAAGGTTAGGCATTACCCCTGTGTGGTTAAGGTTAGGAATCACCCCTGAGGTTCAGGTTAGGCATTACCCCTGTATGGTCAAGGTTAGGCAGTACCCCTGTGTGGTTAAGGTTAGGCATTACGCTTGTGGGGTTAAGATGAGACATTAAACCAACAATGCAGGTAAAATAAATATATGGATTAGAATAAGAGATAAAGTAACAAGTAATTAAAGATCAGCAGTAAAATAACAATAGCGAGACTATATACAGGGGGGTACCGGTACAGAGTCAATGTGTGGGGCACCGGTTAGGTGAGGTAGTATGTACATGTAGGTAGAGTTATTAAAGTGATTATGCATAGATGACAACAGAGAGTGGCAGTGGTGTGGAGGGGGGGGGGGCAATGCAAATAGTCTGGGTAGCCATTTGACTAGATGTTCAGGAGTCTTATGGCTTGGGGGTAGAAGCTGTTTAGAAGCCTCTTGGACCTAGACTTGGCGCTCCGGTACTGCAGTAGCAGAGAGAACAGTCTATGACTAGGGTGGCTGGAGTCTTTGACAATTTCTAGGGCCTTCCTCTGACACCGCCTGGTATAGAGGTCCTGGATAGCAGGAAGCTTGGCTCCAGTGATGTACTATGCCATTCGCACTACCCTCTGTAGTACCTTGTGGTCGGAGGCCTAGCAGTTGCAATACCAGGCAGTAATGAAACCAGTCAGGATGCTCTCGATGGTGCAGCTGTAGAACCTTTTGAGGATCTGAGGACCCATGCCAAATCTTTTCAGTCTCCTGAGGGGGAATAGGTTTTGTTGTTCCCTCTTCACAACTGTCTTGGTGTGCTTGGCCCATGTTAGTTTGATGGTGATGTGGACACCAAGGAACTTGAAGCTCTCAACCTGCTCCACTGCAGCCCCATCAATGAGAATGGGGGAGTGCTTGGTCCTCTTTTTCCTGTAGTCCACAATCATCTCCTTTGTCTTGATCACGTTGAGGGAGAGGTTGTTGTCCTGGCACCACACAGCCAGGTCTCTTACCTCCTCCTTATAGGCTGTCTCGTTGTTGTCGGTGATCAGGCCTACCACTGTTGTGTCATCTGAAAATGTAATGATGGTGTTGGAGTCGTGCCTGGCCGTGCAGTCATGAGTGAACAGGGAGTACAGGAGGGGTCTGAGCACGCACCCCTGAGAGGCCCATGTGTTAAGGATCAGCGTGGCGGATGTGTTGTTAACTACCCTTACCACCTGGGGGCGGCCCGTCAGGAAGTCCAGGATCCAGTTGCAACTTGTTGATGAGCTTTTAGGGCACTGTGGTGTTGAACGCTGAGCTGTAGTCAATGAATAGCATTCTCACATAGGTGTTTCTTTTGTCCAGGTGGGAAAGGGCAGTGTGGAGTGCAATAGAGATTACATCATCTGTGGATCTGTTGGGGTGGTATGCAAATTGGAGTGGGTCTAGGGTTTCTGGGATAATGGTGTTGATGTGAGCCATGACCAGGCTTTCAAAGCACTTCATGGCTAAAGACGTGAGTGCTACGGTTCGGTAGTCATTTAGGCAGGTTACCATAGTGTTCTTGGGCACAGGCACTATGGTGGTCTGCTTAAAACATGTTGGTATTACAGACTCGGAAAGGGAGAGGTTGAAAATGTAATTGAAGACACTTGCTAGTTGGTCAGCGCATGCTCGCAGTACACGTCCTGGTAATCTATCTGGCCCTGCGACCTTGTGAATGTTGACCTGTCTAAAGGTCTTACTCACATCGGTTACGGAGAGCATGATCACACAGTCTTCTGGTACATCTGGTGCTCTAATGCATGTTTCAGTGTTATTTGCCTCGAAGCGAGCATAGAAGTAGTTTAGCTCGTCTGGTAGGTTCATGTCACTTGGCTGTCTCGGTTAGGTATTGCCCCTGTCTGGATAATGTTAGGCATAACTGTGTCATTAAGCTTAGGCATTAGCCCTGCGTAGTTAAGGTTAGGAATTACTGTGTGGTTAAGGTTAGGCATTACTGTGTGGTTAAGCTTAGGTATTAGCCGTGCATAGTTAAGGTTAGGCATTTCTGTGTGGTTAAGGTCAGGCATTACCCCAGTGTGGTTAAGGTTTGTCATTACCCCTGCAAGGTTAAGGTTTGGCATTACCCCTGTGTGGTTAAGATTAGGCAAAACCCCTGTGTGGTTAAGATTATGCTTTACCCCTGTGGTAAAGGTTAGGCATTACCCCTGTGGGGTTAAGATTATGCTTTACCCCTGTGGTAAAGGTTAGGCATTACCCCTGTGGGGTTAAGTTTGGAATAAGGAGTAATAAGGAAGTAGGAGATCTTAAAACCGAACAACAAACGTTAAACAAAAATGAAAATAGTACTAATGAATATCTAAGGTGGGAAATGTTCATAAGTTTCAATGATGATAAGGACCTCTACAGTGTGAGATCAAATGTTTTTACATGATGCAATATGAGAGTAATAGTCAGGGTAAAATAGTGCTGTACCTT
>NC_042977.1:38646248-38651248 GCF_901001165.1 Salmo trutta
CTCAGTAAAAAATGAATTGTTTGCATGTTGCATTTACATTTTTGTTCAGTATAGTTCAAATACAAATTGGAAAATAAATAAACATAAATATGGGTTGTATTAACAATGGTATTGTTGTCCACTGGTTGCCCTTTTCTTGTGGCAACAGGTCACACATCTTGCTGCTGGGATGGCACACTGTGATATTTCACCCAGTAGATATGGGAGTTTATTTGTGTAATCTGAGGGAAATGTGTCTCTAATATGGTCATACATTTGGCAGAAGATTAGGAAGTGCAGCTCAGTTTCCACCTCATTTTGTGGGCAGTATGCACATAACCAGTCTTCTGTTGAGAGCAAAATCTGCCTACTGCGGTCTTTTTCAATAGAAAGGCTATGCTCACTGAGTCTGTACATAGTGAAAGCTTTCATAAATTTTTTGTCAGTCACAGTGCTAAGGTATTCTGCCACTGTGTACTCTCTGTTTAGGGCGAATAGCATTCTTGTTTGCTATGTATTTTTTTGTAAATTCTTTCCAATGTGTTTATAATTATATTTTTGTTTTCTCATGATTTGGTTGGGTGGGGTCTGTGTTTGTGAACAGAGTCCCAGGACCAGCTTGCTAGGGGCTCTTCTCCAGGTTCATCTCTCTGTAGGTGATGGCTTTGTTATGGAAGGTTTGGGAATCGTTTCCTTTTAGGTGGTTGTAGAATTTAACAGCTCTTTTCTGGATTTTGATAATTAGCCGGTATCGGCCTAATTCTGCTCTGCATGCATTATTTGGTGTTTTACGTTGTACACTGAGGATATTTTTGCTGAATTTTTAAAGCAGAGTCTCAATTTGGTATTTGTCTCATTTTGTGAATTCTTGTTTGGTGAGCGGACTCCAGACCTCACAGCCATAAAGGGCAATGGGTTCTATAACTGATTCAAGTATTTTTTTGCCAGATCATAATTGGTATGTCAAATTTGAAGTTCATTTTGATGGCATAGAAGGCCCTTCTTGCCTTGTCTCTCAGATCATTCACAGCTTTGTGGAAGTTACCTGTGGCGCTGATGTTTAGGCCGAGGTATGTATAGTTTTTTATGTGCTCTAGGGCAACGGTGTCTAGATGGAATTTGTATTTGTGGTCCTGGCAACTGGACCTTTTTTGGAACACCATTATTTTGGTCTTACTGAGATTTACTGTCAGGACCCAGGTCTGGCAGAATCTGTGCAGAATATCTAGGTTCTGCTGTAGGCCCTCCTTGGTTGGGGACAGAAGCACCAGATCATCAACAAACGGTAGACATTTAACTTCAGATTCTAATAGGGTGAGGCCGGGTTCTGCAGACTGTTCTAGTGCCCTCGCCAATTCGTTGATATATACACTGCTCAAAAAAATAAAGGGAACACTTAAACAACACATCCTAGATCTGAATGAAAGAAATAATCTTATTAAATACTTTTTACTTTACATAGTTGAATGTGCTGACAACAAAATCACACAAAAATAATCAATGGAAATCCAATTTATCAACCCATGGAGGTCTGGATTTGGAGTCACACTCAAAATTAAAGTGGAAAACCACAGTACAGGCGGATCCAACTTTGATGTAATGTCCTTAAAACAAGTCAAAATGAGGCTCAGTAGTGTGTGTGGCCTCCACGTGCCTGTATGACCTCCCTACAATGCCTGGGCATGCTCCTCCCAAACCTGGACTAAAGCATCCGCCAACTCCTGGACAGTCTGTGGTGCAACGTGGCGTTGGTGGATGGAGCGAGACATGATGTCCCAGATGTGCTCAATTGGATTCAGGTCTGGGGAACGGGCGGGCCAGTCCATAGCATCAATGCCTTCCTCTTGCAGGAACTGCTGACACACTCCAGCCACATGAGGTCTAGCATTGTCTTGCATTAGGAGGAACCCAGGGCCAACCGCACCAGCATATGGTCTCACAAGGGGTCTGAGGATCTCATCTCGGTACCTAATGGCAGTCAGGCTACCTCTGGCGAGCACAATGGGGGGCGGTGCGGACCACCCCAAGAAATGCCACCCACACCATGACTAACCCACCGCCAACCGGGGTCATGCTGGAGGATGTTGTGCAGGCAGCAGAACGTTCTCCACGGCGGTCTCAAAGACTCTGTCACGTCTGTCACGTGCCTCAGTGTGAACCTGCTTTCATCTGTGAAGAGCACAGGGCCGCCGTGGCGAATTTTGCCAATCTTTGGGGTGTCTCTGGCAAATGCCAAACGTCCTGCACGTGTTGGGCTGTGTAAGCACAACCCCCACCTGTGGACGTCGGGCCCTCATACCACCCTCATGGAGCTGTTTCTGACCGTTTGAGCAGACACATGCACATTTGTGGCCTGCCTGGAGGTCATTTTGCAGGGCTCTGGCAGTGCTCCCTCCTGCTCCTCCTTGCAACAAAGGCGGAGGGAGGGGTAGCAGGGTCCTGCTGCTGGGTTGTTGCCCCTCCTACGGCCTCTCCACGCTCCCCTGATGTCCTGGCCTGTCTCCTGGTAGCGCCTCCATGCTCTGGACACTACGCTGACAGACACAGCAAACCTTCTTGCCACAGCTCGCATTGATGTGCCATCCTGGATGAGCTGCACTACCTGAGCCACTTGTGTGGGTTGTAGACTCCGTCTCATGCTACCACTAGAGTGAAAGCACCGCCAGCATTCAAAAGTGACCAAAACATCAGCCAGGAAGCATAGGAACTGAGAAGTGGTCTGTGGTCTCCACCTGCAGAACCACTCCTTTATTGGGGGTGTCTTGCTTATTGCCTATAATTTCCACCTGTTGTCTATTCCATTTGCACAACAGCATGTGACATTTATTGTCAATCAGTGTTGCTTCCTAAGTGGACAGTTTGATTTCACAGAAGTGTGATTGACTTGGAGTTACATTGTGTTGTTTAAGTGTTCCCTTTATTTTTTGAGCAGTATATGTTTAAGAGGGTGGGGTTTAACCTGCATCCCTGTCTCACCCCCTGGCCCTGTGGAAATAAATTTGTTTTTTGCAGATTTTAACAGAACACTTGATGTTTGTGTACATGGATTTTTCCCCCAACAGCACTTTCCATCAATTTGTATAGTGACCCTCATGCCAAATTGAGTCGAAAGCTTTTTTTAAATCAACAAAGCATGAGAAGACTTTGCCTTTGTTTTGGTTTGTTTGTTTTTCAATTTGGGTGTGCAGGGTGAATATGTGGTTTGTTGTACGGTAATTTGGTAAAAAGCCAATTTGATTGACTGTGAACGCTCTAAAAGACTCTGGGTTGTGGTTAGTGATATACTACTCTACAGTACTACTGCCAAGAGATGAGCTATAGGTGTTCCTAACTTAGGAGTCCTCTTGAAACCTACCATTGACCATGTACATACCCAGCATGCGACAGAGCTGTAGGAGTTGTGTCTAAGGGGGCATATGGGGGAGGGAATGCTGTCACCTCCAGGTAGGTGTTTGTCTCCCTGTGTGCTGAGGGTGTCAGGTTCTTGTTCAGTTCTGGCATTTAGGTCACCACAGACTAGTGTCCCTGGGCCTGGAAGTGGTTGATATCCCCCTCTAGGTTGGAGAAGCTGTCATCGTTAAAGTATGGGGATTCTATTGGAGGATATAGGTAGCACACAAGAGGACATTTTTCTCTGTTGAGATAATTTCCTTATTAATTTCTAGCCAGATGTAAAATGTTCCTGTTTTGACTCATTTAATAGAGTAGATTAGGTCTGCTCTATACCAAATTAGCATACCCCCTGAGTATCTTCCCTGTTTCACACCTGGTAGTTTGGTGGATGGGACTACCAGTTCTCTGTAACCTTCATACCGTCTTTCATGTAGGATGACAATGTCTGTATTTCCAATTTGTTGATGTTGTCTGGGTTCCTGCTCTTTAGGCCAAAGGCAGATGACCTCAGACCTTGTACGTTCCAGGATGAGACAGTAAAAGCTTTGTGTTCCTACGTGTCTAGTGTTGTTTTTGTGTGGTTTAGGCCTGGACCATCACAGTAGGTGTGAGGAGAGCATGATGAGCATCTGATACATACCTCTTATGTCACAGGATGGAGGTTGGGCCTGTTGCTCTGCTCACGGCCTGGGCATATGTCCTGCTGTCATGTTGAGGTCCTTGCCTCAGGGGCGGGGGGCATGGGGTGGGCAGAAGGGGCATAGGTCTGATATGGGGTGGCCTATATAGGGTGTGGCCAGGGTTTGTTTGGGGTGGTAACAGCTGGGGTGTGGTTGGTGATGCTGTGGTCTGGGTGTAGGTCCTTTTGGCGTGGGTTCTCTCGGTGCAGGGGGGGGGGGGGGGTCTTGCTGGTCTGGGCGTCATGTCTGTTGCTCTGTTGCTCCTGTGTGAGGTGCTGGGGCTACTGTTGAGGGTGACGTCCTTCAGGGTCCTGGCAAAAGTTGGTATTGCTGCCTTGTAGACGTGGACCTGGTCTCTCTCTCTCTCTCTCTCTTTTTCTCACCCCACTCTTCCTCACAAATCCTAGCTCTCCTCTCTCTCACGTGTGTTTGTGTGCGTGCGCACACACCAAGGAGGTTTTCACTTGTCTCTAATTGCCGTTTCTCTTTCTCTCACATCCCTCTCTTTCTCTCTCATCCTTCTCTCCTTTCACCGGAGGAGTGCCAGCTTCATCAGAGATAATTAGCTGGTTGCACTGTGCAGCTGCATGCCTCTCTTCCTCTTTCATTCATCTACGATGTTGTAATGCAAAATTAATTCAACTAAATAATATATTTGGTTGGGTGTAGGTTAGAAAGACAGACTGCCATTGAAACAAGTGTTTAGTGTGCGATTGACAACCACGTTTTACCAATGAAAAGATAGACCCAGGGGAGATATCATTTCAAAAAGCATATTCAAAACGGCAAATAAGGTTTTGTTATGAAGATTAACACACACACACACACACATACACACACAGGTTCATTTTAACAGTGTGCGGCCAGAAATTCTCATTCTGTGTCTTACCCAGTGTTTGTGTATTGTTGACAGTTGAAACGTTATTTACAATCTATTGTGGACTGGGT
>NC_042977.1:38653748-38726248 GCF_901001165.1 Salmo trutta
ATTTGTCCGTATAATCATTAAATATTGTGGTACAAAATATGTGATACATGTTTCATTATGGTACTACACATAAATACATCACTGTAAAAGGACTAGTAGAGAGAATACTACAGACACAGTGGAATCATTGAACAAAATCTGAAATTGATTGATGAAATACAATAAAATCACAACATAGGTTTCTTTGAATCAAAGCAAAAATAATTAGCTACAAAAAAGAAAAAAACTACAGTAAAACATCAACTGCAGTGTTCCTCACCTGGCTTAATGTAAACACTTGTTGAGATGGCGCCGACAGAGATGGCGCCGACAGAGATGGCGCCTCGCTTCGCATTTTTAGGAAACTATGCAGTATTTTGTTTTTTTATGTATTATTTCTTACATTGTTACCCAGGAAATCTTAAATTTTATTACATACAACCGGGAAGAACTATTGGATATAAGAGCAACGTCAACTTACCAACATTATGACCAAGAATACAACTTTCCCGAAGCAGATCCTCTCTTCGGACATCCATCCAGGGCAATGGATCGAATCCCAGCAGCTGACAGAAAAAAACAGCGACGCAGAAGGGACAGACTGAGCAGTCTTCTGGTCAGGCTTCGAAAACGGGCACATCGCTCTCTGCTCCCAAGTATACTACTCACCAATGTCCAGTCTCTTGAAAACAAGGTAGATACAATTCGAGCGAGGGTTGCCTTCCAGAGAGACATCAGAGATTGAAACATTCTCTGTTTCACAGAAACATGGCTCTCTCTGAATATGTTGTCGGAATCGGTTCAGCCACCCGGCATCTCCATGCATCGCACCGACAGAGATAAACACCTCTCTGGGAAGAGGAAGGGCGGGGGTGTATGTTTTATGATTAAAAACTCTTGGTGTAATCATAACAACATACAGGAACTCAAGTCCTTCTGCTCACCCGACCTAGAATTCCTTGCAATCAAATGTTCGCCATTCTACCTACCAAGAGTATTCTCGTCAGTTATAGTCACAGCTGTGTACATCCCACCTCAAGCGAACACCAAGACGGCCCTCAAGGAACTTCACTCGACTCAATGTAAACTGGAAACTATATATCCGGAGGCTGCATTTATTGTAGCTATGGATTTTAACAAAGCAAATTTGATAACAGTGCTACCTAAATTTTATCAGCATATTGATTTTACGACACGTAGGGCTAATACTCTCGACCACTGCTACTCTAACTTCCGCAATGCATACAAAGCCCTCCCTCGCCCTCCCTTCGGCAAATCCGACCACGACGCCGTCTTGCTTGTCCTGGCTTATAGGCAGAAACTCAAACCGGTTGTACCAGTGACGTGAACAATTCAACGCTGGTCTGACCAATCAGAAGCCACACTCCAAGATTGTTTTGATCACTCGGATTGAAAAATGTTCTGATCAGCCTCAGAGGACAATATTGACCTATACGCTGACTCAGTGAGTGCATTTACAAATAAGTGCATTGGAGACGTCGTACCCACTGTGACCATTAAAACCTACCCTAGCCAGAAACCGTGGATTGAAGGCATCATTCGCATAAAATTGAAAGCGTTATCCACTGCATTTAACCATGGTAAGAGGTCTGGAGATATGGCTGAATATAAATAGGGTAGTTATTAGCTCTCCAAGGCAATCAAACAAGCGAAATGCCAATACAGGGACAAGGTGGAGTCTCAATTTAATGGCTCAGACACGAGACGTATGTGGCAGGAAATCAGACTACAAAAACAGCCACGTCACGGATACCGACGTCAAGCTTCCAGACAAACTAAACACCTTCTTTGCCCGCTTTAAGGATAATACAGTGCCACTGTCGCAGATTGCTAACAAAGACTGTGTCCCCCCCTTCTCTGTGGCTGACGTGAGTAAAACATTTAAACTTGTTAACCCTTGCAAGGCTGCTGGCCCTGTCCTCAGAGCATGTGCAGACCAGCTGACTGGTGTGTTTACGGACATATTCAATCTCTCCCTATCCCAGTCTGTTGTCCCCACATACTTCAAGATGGCTACCATTGTTCCTGTATCCAAGAAAGCAAAGGTAACTGAACTAATCAAATGGCTACCCAACCCCTCTTTTTACGCTGCTGCTACTCTCTGTTTATCATATATGCATAGTCACTTAACTATACATTCATGTACATACTACCTCAATTGGTCCGACCAAACAGTGCTCCCGCACATTGGCTAACCGGGCTATCTGCATTGTGTCCCACCACCCACCACCCACCAACCCCTCTTTTACGCTACTACTACTCTCTTGTTCATCATATATGCATAGTCACTTTAACCATATCTACACGTACATACTACCTCAATCAGCCTGACTAACTGGTGTCTGTATGTAGCCTCGCTAATTTTATAGCCTCGCTACTGTATATTGCCTGTCTTTTTACTGTTGTTTTATTTCTTTACCTACCTATTGTTCACCTATCACCTTTTTTGCACTATTGGTTAGATCCTGTAAGTAAGCATTGTACTGTTGTATTCTGCGCACGTGACAAATAAACTTGGATTTGATTTGAACTAAAATGACTACCGCCCCGTAGCAGTCACTTCTGTCATCATGAAGTGCTTTAAGAGGCTAGTCAAGGATCATATCACCGCCACCTTACTGGCCACCCTAGACCCACTTCAGTTTGCATACCGCCCCAACAGGTCCACAGATGACGCAATCGCCATCACACTGCCCTATCCCATCTGGACAAAAAGAATACCTATGTAAGAATGCTGTTCATTCACAGCTCAGCATTCAACACCATAGTACCCTCCAAGCTCATCATCAAGCTGGAGGCCCTGGGTCTCTACCCCTCCCTGTGCAACTGGGTCCTGGACTTTCTGACGGGCCGCCCCCGGGTGGTGAAGGTAGGAAACAACATCTCCACTTCGCTCAACACTGGGGCTCCACAAGGGTGTGTGCTCAGCTCTCTCCTGTACTCTCTGTTCACCCACGACTGCATGGCCATGCACGCCTCCAACTCAATCATCAAGTTTGCAGATGACACAACAGTAGTGGGCTTGATCACCAACAACGATGAGACAGCCTACAGAGCGGAGGTGAAGGCACTCAGAGTGTGGTGTCAGGAAAACAACCTCTCAATCAACGTCAACAAAACAATGGAGATGATTGTGGACTTCAGGAAACAGCAGAGGGAGCACCCCCTATCCACGTCGAAGGGACAGCAGTGGAGAAGGTGGAAATTTTTAAGTTCCTGAGCGTACACATCACTGACAAACTGAAATGGTCCACCCACTCAAACAGTGTGGTGAAGAAGGTGCAACAGCACCTCTTCAACCTCAGGAGGCTGAAGAAATTTGGCCTGTCACCCAAAACCCTGACAAATTTTTACAGTTGCACAATCGAGAGCATCCTGTCGGGCTGTATCACAGCCTGGTACGGCAACTGCACCGCCCTCAACCGCAAGGCTCTCCAGGGGATGGTGGTGTCTACACAACGCATCACCGGGGGCAAACTACCTGCCCTCCATGACACGTACAGTACCCGATGTCATAGGAAGGCCAAAAAGAACATCAAGGACAACGACCACCCGAGCCACTGCCTGTTCACCCCGCTATCATCCAGAAGGCGAGGTCAGTACAGGTGCATCAAAGCTGGGAACGAGAGACTGAAAAACAGCTTCTATCTCAAGGCCATCAGACTGTTTAACAGCCATCACTCACTCAGTGAGGCTGCTGCCTACATTGAGACCCAATCACTGGACACTAATAAATGGATCACTAGTCACTTTAAACAATGCCACTTTAAATAATGTGACTTTAATAATGTTACATATCATACATTACTCATATCACATGTATATACTCTATGCCGCTCGGCCATCACTCATCCATATAGTTATATGTACATATTCTCATTCACCCCTTTAGATTTGTGTATTAGGTAGTTGGTGGGGAATCGTTAGATTACTTGTGTGTGAACAATACAATTTGATTTGATTTGAAAAGCAAAACAAAGGATTGATTACTGTACTTCTATATTTCCATCAACCCTGTCTTGTGGATTTGGCCATGGGTTCTCATCCACATCACAATGGATGTTTTCATTAGCCAAACATCTGGGGAAGAATCTTCGGGCATGGTGAATCCAGGCTGACACTGGTCTGCCGTGATGTCATTGCATGCGTCATCCATGGCCTGGAGAAGGGTGGCTTGTTCGTGAGGGCGCCTATCATATACCTCATACCTCCATGTGGAGAAAAATTCCTCAATCGGGTTAAGGAAAGGAGAGTATGGGGGTAAGTACCGGGTGGTAAATTGTGGATGGGCCTGAAACCATGCTTACACCATTTGAGCATGGTGGAACCTGACATTATCCCACACAATGACATAGGTCACGCCATCAGCTCTACAGACCTGCTTTAGCTCATCAAGGAAGGTTACAAGGAGAGCTGCATTATATGATCCAATACAAGGTCTGCGTCCCACCACACCATCTTCTGATATAGCCACACACATGGTGATGTTTGCCCCACGTTGTCCAGGTACTTGTCTGGTTGCCCGCAGGCCAATGAAATTCCGACCTCTCCTCCTTGTCTTGGCCAGGTTGAAGCCTGCCGCGTTCAGAAAGAGGAATTCAGCATCCAGCTCCATCACCCTCTAAAAATACATTTTGGAAAGAGAATTACTGATTACAATGATGTAGAATTTTTCACAACAGGCATTTTGAAACTGAACATACCTGAACATACTCAGTCCTCAGTTGCTTCACTCTGTCTGCATTTCTTTATAAAGGCACACGGTATAACTGTTTTAGAGACACCTGGTGCCTTTTCAGCATGCGTGGAATAGTCAGCAAACTTATGGCTTCCACATTGTTGAACATGTCGTCATTGTCCAAGATGTGCTGTCGAATTTCTGTAAGGCGAATATCATTTCTGGCCTGAACCAAATTGACCACAGCCCGCTCTTGTTGGTCAGTCAGAATTTTGCCTCTGCCTCCCCTATTTGGCCTAGTCTCAATTCTGCAGTGAAAATTACAGTAAGAACACATTTAGTCACATCACCTACTCTGTGGTACACATTGGCATGCAGTATACGGTCATTTGACAATTGAGAGTAACCTAATGTTTAGTGCATGCTGAAGATTTACCGGTTCTCATTGCGGAAAGTTCTGATGATTGAGGCCACGGTTGATCTTCTGAGGTTTGGTTGAATCATTGTAGGTGCATCAGTCATTGTCATGCCATAATTTACCACATGGTCTACAACTATTGCTCGGATTTCATTGGACACTCTTTGCTGTTGCTGCCGCTGTCTTGGTCCATGGCCTTGTCCTCTACCACGTTCCCCCACACCTCTCAAACGAGGCCCACGACCACCTTTCAGAAGGGGTGCTTGTCCCCTGCTATTCCTTTGACCTCCACGTCTTCCTTGTCTTTTTCCCCCCACTGCTTGACCTCTATTGTGACCTGGATCACCTGCCGGCTCCATGTCATCGCTATGTTGTTGTAGGTGGATACCACTCATTTCACTATATACTCGTACCACAATGTGAAATCAATCATCAGTAACGAGTTGGCAGTATTGGAAAAGCAATTAGAAGGACCTGCATACATACACTCACCAGCCACATTATTAGGGACACCTGCGTGTTAACGCAAATAGCTTGCTCCTTCGAACAGCTAATCATGTGACTGCCTGCAACTCAATATATAAAGTTTATACTGTAGAGTAGAGAACTTTAGTTGTTGATCAACCAAACATTAGAATGGCAAGATGCGTAATCTAAGCAACTTTGACCGTGGTATGATTGTTGGTGCCACACATGGTGATTCCAACATCTCAGAAACAGCTGCCCTCCTGGGATTTTTACGCACTACAGTCTCTAGAGTTTACAGAGAATGGTGCGATAAACAGAAACACATTCAGTGAGCGACAGTTCTGTGAGTGTCACGTCCTGACCAGTAAAGGGGTTATTTGTTATTGTAGTTTGGTCAGGACGTGGCAGGGGGGTGTTTGTTATATGTGGTTCAGGGTTTGTTAGTATATGTGTTTATGTAGAGGGGTGTTTGGTTAGAGTATTATGTTTTTTTTGGGGTTATGTTCTATATTTCGTATTTCTATGCTCTGTCTATGTTGTGTATTTGTTTGTTGGCCTGCTATGGCTCTCAATCAGGAACAGCTGTACATCGTTGTTGCTGATTGAGAGTCATACTTAGGTAGCCTGTTTTCACCTGTCCCTTTGTGGGAAGTTGTTGTTGCATAGCTGTGTGTGTGTGTGTGTGTGTGTGTGTGTGTGTGTGTGTGTGTGTGTGCGTGCGTGCGTGCGTGCGTGCGTGCGTGCGTGCGTGTGTGTGTGTGGCCTGCAATCCTGTTCGTTCGATTGTGGTCTTGTTTTGTTTGTTCAGTGTTCAATAAGGTCACTATGAGCACTCAACCCGCTGCGCCTTGGTCCACTACGTACGACGACTGTTACAGTGGGCAAAAACACCTTGTTAATGAGAGAGGTCAGAGGAGAATGTCCAGACTCATTCAAGCTAACAGAAAGGCCACAAATAGTGTACAGAAGGGCATCTCTTAATGTACAACACCATGAATAATTCGGGCTGTTGTGGAGGCAAAAGGGGGTCCTACCCAGTACTAGATATGTGTAC
Source organism: Salmo trutta (assembly GCF_901001165.1). NCBI lineage: Eukaryota > Metazoa > Chordata > Actinopteri > Salmoniformes > Salmonidae > Salmo > Salmo trutta. The sequence continues at coordinate 38,660,367 of NC_042977.1, forward strand.
CTAATAAAGTGTACAGTAATGTCAAATCTGAAAACATGGTCTGGAAAAGTGGTACATGGGACCATAGCAACAGTGTCTGATAAAGAATGATGATGAAATATTACATCCATAGATAATGTAGTCCAATTGATTCAAGTTCCACAGTAATTGGTGTCAATGGATCTCGTTATCCGGAAACTTTCCTGATATTTGTGGCAGCAGGTAGCCTAGTGGTTAGAGCATTGGACTTGCAACCGCAAGGTTGCAAGATTGAATCCCTGAGCTGACAAGATAAAAATCTGTCATTTTTCCACTGAAGAAGGCAGTTTAACCCACTGTTCCTTGGCCGTCATTGTAAATAAGAATTTGTTCTTTACTGATTTGCCTAGTTAAATAAAATTAACATGGAATATTGTTTGTCAGTTTCCATAAAATTATGCATTAAGAGTAATGCAACAGTTACTATCATTTTGAGCAGTTGTGTCAATTGATAGATAGATCATTGTAATGAAATGAATAGACAGTCATCTCAGATGTAATGTGTGAATTGCATTTTGAAATGGTAATACTTTGATGTTAAGTTGTGTCATTTTGAACAGGTGATTTTAGTTCAATGAACAAATTATCTTATCTTTATGTGTATTGTATCTAAGCAATTGGAAAAAGTGGTGAGTTTTGAAAAATGTGCATTTTGATCATCAGCTGTGAGTTTTGTGTCTAGAGTTTTGAAAAATGACATCAAGGTTCCGAAATTAGTGCCAAAGTGATTGTAAACAACTGTAATTGAATTCAGATCTAAATTGTGATATTGACATGCAATATCCATATTGCAAGAGGCTGCGATTTTTTCCTTTCTTTGACACTCCGTTAATAGAACAAAAACTAGACCACAGTACCTCCTCCAATGAGATGCGCACTCTCTATATGCACAGAGGATGCTGACCAATCACAAGCGGGCTCGCTAACTCTGCATAGCGTGAACATTCTGGCCAATCACCAGCGTCCCCGCTTAGAGCGTGCAGTTAGATGCTGGTGAGGAGAGAAAGGGCTTTACTTTAGACAGTACAGTAGGAGGAACTCTGGGGCTTTACCTCAGTGTGTCTGAAACGGAAACGTGAGGGCTGCTAGTGCCAATTAGAACGTCCATTTGGTGTCAAGGAAGGGCGCATTTTCAGTGGTGTGGCAGTTGTTCGGCTACAACCAAACCGATGTCAAAAGTGTTGTGCAAAAAGTGTCTCAGAGTTGTGGCGACAACAAGAGGCAACACAACAATGTATTCAACCATTTGAAGAATAACCGACAGCAGAAAAGCCCCTCGGCCACAACCAGCCATCTACGTTAAACAGGCATTGATTGCCCATGGGTTTTCAAGTGTAACACCCTACGAAAAAATATCCTGCAGACACAGAAATCACAGAGGCTATCACCTATCACATAGCCAAAGACATGGTTCCTATATACACTGTCAGCAAAGTCAGCTTCAAGAAGATGATAAATAAGCTGGACAGGAGATACAAGATTCGATCTCGCAAATATTTCTCCCAAGTCGCGATCCCAACACTGTAAAACACAATTAGTTGAAACATGTCGTGTTGAGACAGCAAAGTTTTGCAATGTGTTGCAACAGAGGACAGACAATTTTTACGCGCTTCAGCATTCTGCGGTCTCGTTCTGTGAGCTTGTGTGGCCTACCACTTCGCGACTGAGCCGTTGTTGCTCCTAGATGTATTCACATCACAATAACAGCACTTAGAGTTAACCGGGGAAGCTCTAGCAGGGCAGATAGTTGATGAACTGACTTGTTGGAAAGGTGGCATCCTATGACGGTGCCACGTTGAAAGTCACTGAGCTCTTCAGTAAGGCCGTTCTACTGCCAATGTTTGTCTATGAAGATTGCATGTGTGCTCGATTTTTATACACCTGTCAGCAACAGGTGTGGCTGAAATAGCCGAATCAACTAATTTGAAGGGGTGTCCACATACTTTTGTATATATAGTGTATGTTTTTTCATATGTAGGTGTAATAATCCTATCTTATCATATGTACTGTATAACAATGTTGTAAAATATTAGTTTAATTTGGTTTTGTATTCAGTTAGCATGTATTAATTCATATGACCTCATGTTAGAAGTGATGTTCTGTACCCTGACAGCTGTTATAACCAAGTCTGATGGAATTACCAAGTTTTCACCCAAGTGTTTGAAATTCGCAATTCATAATTGCAGTTGCAATATCTGTCCCAGCCCTTGTGGGTGTGTGTCCCTGGTGTGTGCATGGGTGTGTCCGGTGTGTGCATGTGTGTGTTCGGTGTGTGTGTGTCCTGTGTGTGTTTGGTGTGTCCGGTGTGTTTGATGTGACAGAGCCACTCCTCCGTCATGTTGATGGCCATGACCTTCTCTGTCACCAGTACCCCCCTTCTCTCTCTCTCTTTCACTTTGTCTTTCTCTCTTTCTCTCTCGCTCATTCTCTCTCGCTCTCTGTCTCTCTCTCTCTCTCTTAGTCTCTCTCTATTTCTCGCTCTCTCTCTATTTCTCGCTCTCTCTGTCTCTGTCTTAGTCTCTGTCTCTGTCACTTTCCAAGAACACATGAATACGTTGTAGTTGTACACACACACACACGTACACAGGGCCGGATTACCGAACGGGCACGCAAGGCACGTGTACCGAGGTCCTCTACCTCCAGGGGTCCCCAACCCAGGAAATTGTGTAGAATTGCAGGAAATTAGCTTTAAAACGGCAAAATGCTCTCTCAGCCTCATGGCAAAATGTGTAGAATAGCAGGACATTTGCCTTAAAAATGCTACATTTCCGCTCAGCCTCATGGAAAATTGTGAACAAAATCATGAGGTGAGCAATGAAACAGAAGAACAACATCTCTGCTCCATTCCAAAAAGTATAGAATTGCAGGAAATTAGCTTTAAAACAGCAACATTGTTCTCTTAGCCTCATGACAAAATGTGTAGAATAGCAGTATAAAACAGATTTTTTTCTCTCTGTACCACGGCAAAATGTGTTGAAATGGAGTAAGTTAACTGATTTCACCCCCTCTCAAAAGTCAGTATATCTGGCCCTGCATAAACACACACTTAAACACAGGCATGTTTACTGTGTCTATCTACTGTATTTATTTTGGAGAAAGGTTCTCTGAAGTCCTGCAGCAGCAGCAGACCCATCGCTGGAAGAATCAGACCACATCTATTATTTAACTCAGTTCAATTTGAAATATTAAGGTCCCAAAAGGCTGTAGATCAGCCTCACAACAACTGGGTTTGCAGTAGGCTGCTCACAGTTAAACACACAGCTAATACATGAAGCCCATGATGCAGGAAACAAACAACTCAGGGAGAGTTATGGGTACAGTGTTTACTGCAAATACGTTTAATTCACATATCTGTTTTTGCATGTGATTTCCATTTGTTTTAGTTAGTGTCACAGTATTGCTTCCATCCCTGCTAACCATTTCACACCTGTTACGTTAGCAATAGCTACTCTTTTGGGGATTCTACTTTACACACAGAAGACGATACAAAGTGTGTGTGAGTTTGTGTGATGTTCATGTGTGTGTGCATGTGTGTGTCTTAGTTTGAGGCTAGCTGGTATCTAAGGGCTGTGCTGTCTGTAGGTCTACAGTGTAATGTGTGTGTGTGTGTGTGTGTGTGTGTGTGTGTGTGTGTGTGTGTGTGTGTGTGTGTGTGTGTGTGTGTGTGTGTGTATGCTTCCACACTACTGTCTCCATTTGCTTCGGCTCAGAGCTGTCTCTCCATATCACAGCTGGGCATGTTCTTATGGCAGAGATGCCTGACTGGAGAATCTCTTTTGACAGCCGTGTCATTCTCATGCCAACATACACACACACCTACCAAGCAAGTGTTTCCTCATGCACACAAACAAGCTCTCGCCCACACAGAGACACATTCACACAGTCACACAAACACTCTCTCTCAGTAAACAGACAGGCCTCTCTCCTCACCCCCACAGCTCTCTCCTCACCCTCACAGCTCTCTCCTCACTCTCACAGCTCTCTCCTGACTCTCACAGCTCTCTCCTCACCCCTACAGCTCTCTCCTCCCTCTCACAGCTCTCTCCTCACCCCCACAGATCTCTCCTCACAGCTCTCTCCTCACCCCCGCAGCTCTCTCCTCACCCTCGCAGCTCTCTCCTCACAGTTCTCTCCTCACCCTCACATCTCTCTGCTCACCCTCACAGCTCTCTCCTCACCCTCACAGCTCTCTCCTCACCCCCACAGCTCTTTCCTCACCCTCACAGCTCTCTCCTCACTCTCACAGCTCTCTGCTCACCCACACAGCTCTCTCCTCACCCTCACAGCTCTCTCCTCACTCTCACAGCTCTCTCCTCACCCACACAGCTATCTCCTCACCCTCACAGCTCCCTGCTGACCCTCACTGCTCTCTCCTCACCCTGACAGTGTTCTGTATGAATATAAACAACATAGCTAACCCTACTTGACTTCCTGTGACAATAACTAGGAAGAGGAACATGGTTGTGTGTGATTTAACAGTGTGAAAGAACAAACAGAACACACAACAGAGAAACCTCCATCGCCTGGGGTCCTCCTCCATTTTGCTACATCAACATGTTCTCCATACTCAGTTCCATATGTATGAATCTGAGATACGTTAGGGGGAGTTGCTTCATATTGGGGTAATGATTGGTCCCTACCAATGTAGTGGAAGAATGAAGGGTTGAATGAAAGACAGAAGTGAACAGAAAGGATGATAGAGAGAAGCAGGTATATATGAGATGGGGAAGAAGCAGAGTGATGGTTAATAGAGAGACGTATGGAGGTATAGCAATGGAACGATCCACTAAAAAGATAGAGGGAGGAATGAAAGAATTGGAAGAGGTAAGGATAGAGAGAAAATCAAATAGTACAAAAAGAGAAGAAGAGGGTGGTGGGGGTAGATAGCTACTCCCCACACCTCCAAGCTACTCCCTTCCTTCCTCTCTCCCTTCCTCCGTGCCTCCCTACCACTCATAACCGTAGCGTGAAATGACCCCCTGCCTCCTAATAATGCTGTATACAGAGCAATCAATAGCACCTCCGCAGTGGAACAAGTTAAAGTCTCAGTACACATAAATGAAGGCAGCTGGTATTGTCATGGCTGACCTTCTCAGGCGTGGGTCACCTATTGATTATACCAGCAGGGAGGATATACACCCACACACTGATTTATACTGCTGCATACAGGGTGAAGGGCTGTGTCTAAATGGTACCCTATTGCCCATATAGTAGTGAACTACGCAGAGCCTTATGTGGGATGTTGCTGCTCAGAGACTGGTGTTGTGCTCAGTGTGCTGTATTTTACTCAGTGAGTTTAAAGATTCAATTTGTAACATTACAACTGTGAAGAGTGTCTGTGTTATCTCCACACTATGAGATTACCCACCTCTCTCCTTCTCTTTCTGTCTCACTCCTCTCACTCTGATCTCTCTCTATCCCTCTCTCTCTCTCTCTTTCTCCCTCCCTCCCCCCTCGCTCTCTCTCTCTCTCTCTCTCTCTCTCGCTGCTGCTCTCACTCACTCACTCACTCGCTCACTCTCTCTCCCTCTCTCTCCCTCTCTCTCTCTCTCTCTCCCCTCCTTCCTCCCCCCCTCTCTCTCTCTCTCTCTCTCTCTCTCTATCCCTCTCTATCCCTCTCTCTCTCTATCCCCCTCTCTCCCTCCCTCCCTCCCTACCCTCCCTCCCTCCCTCCCTCCCTCCCTCTATCCCTCTCTCCTCTCTCTCTCTCCCTCCCTGCCCCCCCCTCTCTCTCTCTCTCTCTCTCTCTCCTCCTCTCCCTCCCTCCCCCTCCCCCCTCTCTCTCTCTCTCTCCTCCCTCCCTCCCCCCCTCTCTCTCTCTCTACTCTCTCTCCTCTCCCTCTCCCTCCCTCTCTCTCTCTCTCTCTCTCTCTCTCTCTCTCTCTCTCTATCTCTCTCTCTCTCTCTCTCTCTCTCTCTCTCTCTCTCTCTGCAGATGACTCGTCCCATCCAAGTGAAACCAGCTGACAGTGAGTGTCGTGGAGGTACTTCTTTTTTATTTTCACAATCTCTCTCTCGTTCTCTGTTATAACATGAGCTTCCATTTCCGTCTCTGTCCCTTTCATGTTCCATCTTTGTAGCTTATTCTTATTCTTACTCCTTCTCTTTCTCATTCTAGCCTGGCATTGGTATTCCTATGAATGTGTGTGTGTGTGTGTGTGTGTATGTGTGTGTGTGTGTGTGTGTGTGTGTGTGTGTGTGGGGGGGGTGTGGGTGTGTGGGTGCATGAGTGAGTGCGTGCGTGTGCGTGCGTGTGTGTGTGTGCGTGTGTGTGTGTGTGGGGGTGGGGGGGGTGCATGAGTGGGTGCGTGCGTGTGTGTGTGTGTGGGGGGGGGGTGTGGGTGTGTGTGTGTGGGTGCATGAGTGGGTGCGTGCGTGTGCGTGCGTGTGTGTGTGTTGTCAGGAGGCAGGGTGTAAATGTTTTCTAACCCAGTCCACCGCATCAGCTGATAATAGTGTCTCTGCTGTTCTTGGCCCCTGCCCAACAGTCGATTTTCTGCCCCAGTTTCACTTACAGCAGGCCTCTCTTCTGTTCAGTGTGTGCATGTGTGTGTATATAGAAAAAAAATGATATATATCCAAACATACAGTACACTTTGTCCTATACCTCTCTCTGTAATCTATCCGTGAATTGTACATATTCGTTCTAAAGAAACCACCACAGGGATGTTGTTGACATATAGAATGGTCCTGCTGCAGTCATTAGTGGTCTCTGTGGATGGCCTGGCACTTTATTACAGCCATAAAACAAACCCTCATTTTCTATTCCTATTGATTCCTGTCTCTGTTCTGTGTTCACCCCCACCACACAATGATATGTAGTCCAGGCCCTGTATCTATTCACAAAGTGTCTCAGCATAGGAGTGCTGATCTAGACACTTTGTGAATACGGGCCCTGGAGTGAATGAAACACATTTTCTATGCTAACCTGATTCAGATCTGCATCTGTATATTTATACGTTTGCCATAACAAAGACAGTTAGAGCACTAGATTGTTAGAAGATGATAGAAACACCAGCAGAACACAGAACGCAGCTCCACAGCCTATCAGAGCCCAGAGACAGGTTGTCAGGGGCAACAGTTGCTTCCCCCATGATTTTGCATTATACTTACTTAACCCTTATTTTACCAGTTAAGTTGACTGAGAAAACGTTCTCATTTACAGCAACAACCTGGGGAATAGTTACTTGGACGCTGGGGATGATTAGGTGGCCATAATGGTATGAGGGCCAGATTTTAACATTTCCATAGCATATAAATCCTATTTGGAAATAAACACACACTTACACATGCACGCATGCATGCACGCAACACACACACACACAAATATATATACTTATAAACAATGTGGCTTAGGATCGAGAAGCTTCAGGAAAGGATTTATGCAGAGAGCAGTCCTAAATCAATCAGCTAGCTAATTAACTATGCCTCCAACAAGCCCTTTAAACTGTCATTGCTATCCAGACCTGGGCTCTCCAACCTTGTTCCCGGAGTGTGACCCTCCTGTAGGTTGTCAATCCAACCCCAGTTGTAACTAACCTGGTTTAGTTTATTAACCAGCAAAACATTTTTATCAGGTGCACTAGATTAGGGTTGGAGAGAAAAAGTACAGGATGGTAGCTCTCCAGGAACAGGGTTGGAGTGTAAACCTACAGGATGGTAGCTCTCCAGGAACAGGGTTGGAGTGAAAACCTACAGGATGGTAGCTCTCCAGGAACAGGGTTGGAGTGAAAACCTACAGGATGGTAGCTCTCCAGGAACAGGGTTGGAGAGAGAACCTACAGGAGGGTAGCTCTCCAGGAACAGGGTTGGAGAGAGAACCTACAGGAGGGTAGCTCTCCAGGAACAGGGTTGGAGTGAAAACCTACAGGATGGTAGCTCTCCAGGAACAGGGTTGGAGTGAAACCTACAGGATGGTAGCTCTCCAGGAACAGGGTTGGAGTGAAAACCTACAGGATGGTAGCTCTCCAGGAACAGGGTTGGAGTGAAAACCTACAGGATGGTAGCTCTCCAGGAACAGGGTTGGAGTGAAAACCTACAGGATGGTAGCTCTCCAGGAACAGGGTTGGAGAGAGAACCTACAGGATGGTAGCTCTCCAGGAACAGGGTTGGAGTGAAACCTACAGGATGGTAGCTCTCCAGGAACAGGGTTGGAGTGAAAACCTACAGGATGGTAGCTCTCCAGGAACAGGGTTGGAGTGTAAACCTACAGGATGGTAGCTCTCAAGGAAATGGTTGGAGAGAGAACCTACAGGATGGTAGCTCTCCAGGAACAGGGTTGGAGTGTAAACCTACAGGATGGTAGCTCTCCAGGAACAGGGTTGGAGTGAAACCTACAGGATGGTAGCTCTCCAGGAACAGGGTTGGAGTGAAAACCTACAGGATGGTAGCTCTCCAGGAACAGGGTTGGAGTGTAAACCTACAGGATGGTAGCTCTCAAGGAAATGGTTGGAGAGCCCAGAGGGGTACACTATGTCTGAAGTTACACCTGCTCAGTTATCTTCACATTCCAGCTCAAGCTTCATCCGTACTACGACAGTGGATATTGCTCGTCCGCCTGCCGCTAACTCTAGCAGGCTTGAAACTGTGCGTGCATGTCGCACATGGCTATTCGTACACCAGACTCTTCATTGAGACAATGCTGAAACATCAATCCACGGGTGAGTCGGTGCCACATTTTCATCTGTGCCAAAATCAAAATGAAAGACAAGTTATCTTGCTAATTCAGCAGGCTATGATGTGAAATGGCTTGTTGAAGTGCTGTCTTTATTTTATTAGTTATTGTTAATGTCGTCTTTGGTGTGCTTATCAATGCACAAACAGCTTTTTCCCTCCTATCACAAGAATGTATTGTATTAACTTATACACAAGTTTTACTGTGTGTGACGTTTCAAATGCATTCTGTCCTTACTAAATGTGATAGGTGTTTTAACATACAATTTTGTTACACACAAAAAAAATCTGTCGTCTTCCTCAAATGAAGGGGATGATGATGAAATCTTTGCGAGAGGGAATCTTGGAGGGAGTTGACCAAAGTTACCTCGCTAACTCCTCAATCCACATATGTAGTATATGGCTCTGGTCTAGACACTGTTATACCTATACTCTCTCTCTCTCTCTCTCTCTCTCTCTCTCTCTCGGTCTCGCTCTCGCTCTCGCTCTCGCTCTCGCTCTCGCTCTCTCTCTCAATTCAATTTAATGGATTTATTGGCATGGGACACATATGTTAACATTGCCAAAGCAAGTGAAGTAGATAATACAATTTTTTGAAAAAAACAATTACATTTAACAGTAAACATTACACTCACATAAGTTCCAAAAGAATAAAGACATTTCAAATGTCATATTATCAGCAAATAGCTACAAAATACATAAGGGAAAATAAATAAACATAAATATGGGTTGTATTTACAATGGTGTTTGTTCTTCACTGGTTGACCTTTTCTTGTGGCAACAGGTCACAAATATTGCTGCTGTGATGGCACACTGTGGTATTTCACCCAATAGATATGAGAGTTTATCAAAATTGGGTTTGTTTTCGAATTCTTTGTGGATCTGTGTAATCTGAGGGAAATATGTGTCTCTAATATGGTCATACATTTGGCAGGAGATTAGGAAGTGCAGCTTAGTTTCCACTTCATTTTGTGGGCAGTGTGCACAAAGCCTGTCTTCTTTTGAGAGCCAGGTCTGCCTACGGCGGCCTTTCTCAATAGCAAGGCTATGCTCACTGAGTCTGTACATAGTCAAAGCTTTCCTTAAGTTTGGGTCAGTCTCAGTGGTCAAGTATTCTGCCACTGTGTACTCTCTGTTTAGGGCCAAATAGCATTCTAGTTTGCCCAGTTATTTTGTAAATTATCTTTTTGTTTTCTCATGATTTGGTTGGGTCTAATTGTGTTGCTGTCCTGGGGCTCTGTGAAGTCTGTTTGTGTTTGTGAACAGAGACCCAGGACCAGCTTGCTTAGGGGGCTCTTCTCCAGGTTCATTTCTATGTAGGTGATGGCTTTGTTATGGAAGGTTTGGGAATCGCCTCCTTTTAGGTGGTTGTGGAATTTAACGTCTCTTTTCTGAATTTTTATAATTAGTGGGTATCGGCGTAATTCTGCTCTGCATGCATTATTTGGTGTGTTATGTTGTACACAGAGAATATTTTTGCAGAATTCTCTCACTCTATCTCCCTCGCCTTGGTCTCTCTATTTCTCTCTCCCTCCATCGCTCTCTCTCTGTCTCCCTCCTGCTTTCTCTCCCCCTCCCTCCCTCCCTCCCTCCCTCCCTCTGTCCTTTTCTCTCTCTCTCCCTCCATCCAACAGTTATCCAGTATGACAACATAACTTCTTCTCTCCCAAACAGGAGAGGCGATTCTGGCTCAGAGGGGCCTTGTGAATCCCACCATACATGAGTACACACAAAAGAACATTCGCAAGCTCACACACAAACACACATACACACACTCTCTACTGGGCCAAATCGAGTGGATGACATAATTGTAGCCTGAACTTCATCATGCATGTGAACACATGGACACACACAAACATGGACACACACACACATGGACACACACACACATGGCTCTAGGAATATGTGTGTGTGTGTGTGTGTGTGTGTGTGTGTGTGTGTGTGTGTGTGTGTGTGTGTGTGTGTGTGTGTGTGTGTGTGTGTATTCATGCATGTGTTTGTGTGTGTACAGTTGAAGTCGGAAGTTAACGTACACCTTAGCCGAATACATTTTAACTCAGTTTTTCACAATTCCTGACATTTAATCCAAACAAAAATTCCCTGTTTTAGGTCAGTTAGGATCACCACTTTATTTTAAGAATGTGAAATGTCAGAATAATAGTAGAAAGAAGGATTTATTTCAGCTTTAATTTCTTTCATCACATTCCCAGTGGGTCAGAAGTTTACATACACTCAATTAGTATTTGGTAGCATTGCCTTTAAATTGTTTAACTATGGTCAAACGTTTCGGGTAGCCTTCCACAAGCTTCCCACAAGAAGTTGGGTGAATTTTGGCCCATTCCTCCTGACAGAGCTGGTGTAACTGAGTCAGGTTTGTAGGCCTCCTTGCTCGCACATGCTTTTTCAGTTCTGCCCACAAATTTTCTATAGGATTGAGGTCAGGGTTTTAAAAATTAATCTCTCCAGAAATAAGTCTCTCACTGTTGCCGCCTGTTATAGACCCCCCCCCCCCCCTCAGCTCCGAGCTGTGCCCTGGACACCATATGTGAGTTGACTGCCCCCCATCTATCTTCAGAGTTCGTTCTGTTAGGTGACCTAAACTGGGATATGGTTAATACCCCGGCAGTCCTACAATCTAAGCGAGATGCCCTCAATCTCACACAAATTATCAGGGAACCCACCAGGTAAAACCCTAAATCCTTAAACATGGGCACCCTCATAGATATTATCCTGACCAACTTGCCCTCCAAATACACCTCTGCTGTTTTCAATCAGGATCTCAGCGATCACTGCCTCATTGCCTGCATCCACTATGGGTCCGCGGTCAAACGAGCACCCCTCATCACTGTCAAACGCTCCCTAAACATTTCTGCTAGCAGGCCTTTCTAATTGACCTGGCCTTGGTATCCTGGAAGGATATTGACCTCATCCCATCAGTAGAGGATGCCTGGTCGTTCTTTAAAAGTAATTTCCTCACCATCTTAAATAAGCATGCCCCTTTCAAAAAATGTAGAACTAAGAACAGATATAGCCCTTGGTTCACTCCAGACCTGACTGCCCTCGACCAGTACAAAAACTTCCTGTGGCGGACTGCACTAGCATCCAATAGTCCCCGCGATAAGCAACTTTTCAGGGAAGTCAGGAACCAATACACACAGTCAGTTAGGAAAGCAAAGGCTAGCTTTTTCAAACAGAAATGTGCATCCTGTAGCTCTAACTCCAAAAAGTTTTGGGACACTGTAAAGTCAATGGAGAACAAGAGCACCTCCTCCCAGCTGCCCACTGCACTAAGGCTAGGAAACACTGTCACCACCGATAAATCCACGATAATCAAGAATTTCAATAAGCATTTCTCTACGGCAGGCCATGCATTCCTCCTGGGTACCCCAACCCCGGCCAACAGCTCCGCACCCCCGCAGCTACTTGCCCAAGCCTCCCCAGCTTCTCCTTCACCCAAATCCAGATAGCAGATGTTCTGAAAGAGCTGCAAAACCTGGACCTGTACAACTCAGCTGGGCTAGACAATCTGGACCCTCTCTTTCTAAAATTACCCGCCGCCATTGTTGCAACCCCTATTACCAGTCTGTTCAACCTCTCCTTCATATCGTCTGAGATCCATAAAGATTGGAAAGCTCCCGTGGTCATCCCTTTCTTCCAAGGGGTGTGACACTCTAGACCCAAACTGTTACAGACTTATATCCATCCTGCCCTGTCCTTCTAAAGTTTTCGAAAGCCAAGTTAACAGATCACTGACCATTTCGAATCCCACCGTACCTTCTCTCCGCTGTGCAATCCGTTTTCCGAGCTGGTCACGCGTGCACCTCAGCCACGCTCAAGGTACTAAACAGTATCACAACTAACATCGATAAAAGACAGTACTGTGCAGCCGTCTTCATCAACCTGGCCAAGGCTTTCGACTCTGTCAATCACTGTGTTCTTACAGGCAGACTCAACTGCCTTGGTTTCTCAAATGACTGCCTTGACTGGTTCACCAACTACTTCTAAGATAGAGATCAGTGTGTGAAATATGAGGGCCTGTTGTCCGGTCCTCTGGCAGTATCTATGTGGGTACAACAGGGTTCAATTCTCGGGCCGACTCTTTTCTCTGTAGATATCAACGATGGCGCTCATGCTGCAGGTGATTCCCTGATCCACCTCTATGGAGACGACACCATTCTGTATACATCTGGCCCTTCTTTGGACACTCTGTTAACAAACCTCCAAACGAGCTTCAATGCCATACAACACTCCTTCCGTGGCCTCAAACTGCTCTTAAACGCTAGTAAAACTAAATGCAGGCTTTTCAACCGATCGCTGCCCACACCTGCCCACCCGACTAGCATCACTAATCTGGACGGTTCTGACTTAGAATATGTGGACAACTACAAATATATAGGTGTCTGGCTAGACTGTAAACTTTCCTTCCAGATTAATATTAAACATCTCCAATCCAAAATTAAATCTAGAATTGGCTTCCTATTTCGCAACAAAGCCTCCTTCACTCACGCCGCCAAACATACCCTTGTAAAACTGACTATCTTACTGATACTCGACTTTGGCGATGTCATTTACAAAATAGCCTCCAACACTAAACTCAGCAAACTGGATGCAGTCTATCACAGTGCCATCTGTTTTGTCAACAAAGCCCCATATACCAACCACCACTGTGACCTGTATGCTCTCGTCGGCTGGCCATCTCTACATATTCGTCACCAGACCCACTGGCTCCAGGTCATCTATAAGTGTATGCTAGGTAAAGCTCCGCCTTATCTCAGCTCACTGGTCACAATAACAACACCCACCCGTAGCTCGTGCTCCAGCAGGTATATCTCACTGGTCATCCCCAAAGCCAGCACCTCCTTTGGCCACCTTTCCTTCCAGTTCTCTGCTGCCAATGACTGAAACGAATCGCAAAAATCGCTGAAGTTGGAGACTTGTATCTCCCTCACTAACTTTAAACATCAGCTATCTGAGCAGCTAAGCGATCGCTGCAGCTGTACATAGCCCATCTGTAAATAGCACATCCAATCTACCTACCCTCATCCCCATATTGTTTTTATTGACAATCTTTGCTCTTTTGCACACCAGTATTTCTACTTGCACATCATCATCTGCACATCTATCACTCCAGTGTTAATTTGCTGAAATTGTAATTACTTCGCTACTATGGCCTTACTATGGCCTCCTCACGCCATTTGCACACACTGTATATAGACTTTCTTTTTATTTCTATTGTGCTATTGACTGTACGCTTGTTTATTCCATGTGTAACTCTGTGTTGTTGTTTGTGTCGCACTCCTTTGCTTTGTCTTGGCCAGGTCGCAGTTGTAAATGAGAACTTGTTCTCAACTGGCCTACCTCGTTAAATAAAGGTCAAACAATTTTTTTTTTAAACGGTTTGTGATGGCTACTCCAATACCTTGACTTTGTTGTCCTTAAGCCATTTTGCCACAGCTTTGGAAGAATGCTTGGGGTCATTGTCCATTTGGAAGACCCATTTGCGACCAAGCTTTAACTTCCTGACTGATGTCTTGAGATGTTGCTTCAATATATCCACATAATTTTCTATCTTCATGATACCATCTATTTTGTGAAGTGCACCAGTCCCTCCTGCAGCAAAGCACCCCCACAACATGATGCTGCCACATCGTGCTTCACGGTTAGGATGGTGTTCTTCGTCTTGCAAGCATTCCCCTTTTTCCTCCAAACATAACGATAGTCATTATGGCCAAACTGTTCTATTTTTGTTTCATCAGACCAGAGGACATTTCTCCAAAAAGTATCATCTTTGTCCCCATGTGCAGTTGCAAAATGTAGTCTGGCTTTTTTATGGTGATTTTGGAGCAGTGGCTTCTTCCTTCCTGAGCGGCCTTTCAGGTTATGTCGATATAAGACTCGTTTTACTGTGAATATAGATACTTTTGTACTTGTTTCTTCCAGCATCTTCACAAGGTCCTTTGCTGATGTTCTGGGATTGATTTGCAGTTTTCGCACCACAGTAGATTAATCTCTAGGAGGCAGAACGTGTCTCCTTCCTGAGCAGTATGACGGCTGCATGATCCCATGGTGTTTATACTTACGTACTATTGTTTGTACTGATTAACATGGTACCTTCAGGCGTTTGGAAATTGCTCCCAAGGATGAACCAGACTTGTGGATGTCTACAATTTTTATTTTCTGAGGTCTTAGCTGATTTCTTTTGATTTTCCCATGATGTCAAGCAAAGAGGCACTGAGTTTGAAGGTAGGCCTTGAAAAACATCCACAGGTACACCTCCAATTGACTCAAATGATGTCAATTAGCAATCAGAACTTCAATCAGAACTTCTAAAGCGATGACATCTTTTTTGGGAATTTTCCAAGCTGTTTAAAGACACAGTCAACTTAGTGAATGTAAACTTCTGTCACGACTTCTACCGAAGTCGATGCCCCTCCTTGTTCGGGTGGTGTTCGGCGGTCAACGTTGCCGGTCTTCTAGCCATCATTGATCAGTTTTCCATTTTCCATTGGTTTTGTCTTGTCTTCATACACACCTGGTTCCAATTACATTCATTACATGTTGTGTATTTAACCCTATTTTTTTCCCCTCATGTCCTTGTCAGTGATTGTTTGTATGTTATGTACTCGTGTATTTTGTATCAGTGTGCGACGGGTTATTTTTACCCATGTTATTTTTGTACGTTAGTTTTGGAGTTCGTTTTTTTGTTAATAAAACTACTCCAGTTTAACCAAGTTGCTTTCTCCTGCACCTGACTTCCCTGCCACCTACACACATGATTATGACAGAATCACTGACCAAAATATTGAAGTCAGCAGGAGAAGATATTTCGGGAGGGAGGTGGAGGAGCGCATCCAGGAGAATACGGAGAAACTACACCATCTCTTCGCCACTATGGATCGTGTTGTCCAGAATATGGACCGCTGGGAGAGACAGGGAGTTCTTCCAGCGCCTCCACCAGCCCAACCGGGGTCTATCCGGAGCACCCCTATTCAACCCAAACCCGGTGGCATCCATCTAGCCATGCCTCAGGGGTAAGACGGAAGTGCTGCGAAGTGCCAGGGTTTCCTACTCCAATTGGACCTTTATCTGGCCAAGGTCCACCCAGTTCCAACTGACCCGACCATTAGGGTCAAGGTTGATCAGGGAGGCCACAGCTCCTTTGAGTATGGTGACGAAGGGGGGTCACAAGGAAAAAATGAGTATTTTCCTTATTGACACTCCTGCGTATCCCATGGTACTGGGCCTACCTTGGTTAATTAGTCGTAACCCCACTTTTTCTTGGCCACAGAGGGCTCTCACGGGGTGTGCTCAGGTAGGTGCTACTACGGTGGAAAGTCCAGACCAGGTCTCCACCGTGCGCATTCCCCCCGAATATGCCGATTTGACTCAATTACCACCCCATCGACAGGGGGATTGTGCAATAAATCTCATGGTAGACGCTGCACTTCCCAAGAGTCACGTGTTATCGCCTGTCGCAAGCGGAGATGGTTGCTATGGAGACATATATCTCCGAATCCCTGTGTCAGGGGTACATTAGGTCCTCCATTTCACCCGTCTCCTCGAGTTTCATTTTTGTGAAGAAGAAGGATGGAGGTCTGCGCCCATGCATTGATTATTGAGGTCTTAATAAAATCACGGTGGGGTACAGTTACCCTCTACCTCTGATCGCCACGGCGATTGAGTTAATGCACAGGGCTCGCTTCTTCACTAAATTGGATCTCAGGAGTGCGTACAACCTGGTGCGTATCCGAAAGGGAGACGAGTGGAAGACAGCATTTAGTACCACCTCAGGGCATTATGAGTACCTCGTCATGCCGTACGGGTTGAAGAATGCTCCATCAATCTTCCAATCTTTTGTAGACGAGATTTTCAGGGACCTGCACGGTCAGGGTGTAGTGGTATATATCGATGACATTCTGATATATTCCGTTACACGTGCCGAGCATGTGTCCCTGGTGCGCAGAGTGCTTGGTCACCTGTTGGAGCATGACCTGTAAGTCAAGGCTGAGAAATGCCTGTTCTTTCAACAGTCCATCTCCTTCTTGGGGTATCGCCTATCTACGTCAGGAGTGGAGATGGAGAGTGATCGCATTGCAGCCGTGCGTAATTGGCCGACTCCAACCACGATGAAGGAGGTGCAGCGATTGTTAGGGTTTGCCAATTACTACCGGAGGTTTATCCTGGGTTTTGGTCAGGTAGCAGCCCCCATTACCTCACTGCTGAAGGGGGGTCCGGTGCGTTTGTAGTGGTCGGATGGGGCGAACAGGGCTTTTAGGAAACTGAAGGCTCTGTTTACCTCGGTTCCTGTGTTGGCTCATCTGGATCCGTCTTTGCAATTCATAGTGGAGGTGGACGCGTCTGAGGCTGGGATAGGAGCTGTGCTTTCTCAGCACTCGGGTACGCCACCTAAGCTCCGCCCCTGTGCCTTCTTCTCTAAGAAGCTGAGCTCGGTGGAGCGAAACTATGATGTGGGGGACCGGGAGCTGTTGGCTGTCATCAAGGCTTTGAAGGCGTGGAGACATTGGCTTGAGGGGGCTAAACACCCTTTTCTCATCTGGACTGACCACCGCAATCTGGAGTACATCGGGGCAGCGAGGAGACTGAACCCTCGCCAGGCAAGGTGGGCCATGTTTTTCACCCGTTTTGTTTTCACACTTTCTTACAGACCAGGTTCCCAGAACGTGAAGGCAGACGCACTGTCCCGGCTGTATGACACAGAGGAGCGGCCCATGGATCCCACTCCCATAATCCCAGCCTCTTGTTTAGGTGGCACCGGTGGTGTGGGAGCTGGACGCGGACATTGAGCGGGCATCACGTACAGAGCCCGTTCCCCCTCAGTGTCCAGCTGGGCATCTGTACGTTCCGTCTGCTGTCCGCGACAGATTGATATACTGGGCTCACACGTCACCCTCCTCTGATCATCCTGGGATTGGTCGGACGATGCAATGTCTTAGTGGGAGGTACTGGTGGCCCACTTTAGCTAAGGACGTGAGGGTTTATGTTTCCTCCTTCTCAGTGTGCACCCAGTGCAAGGCTCCTCGACACCTACCCAGAGGTAAGTTACAAACCTTACCCGTTCCACAACAGCCTTTGTCGCACTTGTTGGTGGATTTCATAACCGATCTTCCACCTTCACAAGGTAACACCACGATCCTAGTTGTTGTGGATCGTTTTTCTAAGTCCTGTCATCTCCTCCCTTTGCCCGGTCTCCCTACGGCCCTACAAACTGCGGAGGCTCTGTTTACACACGTCTTCCGGCACTACGGGGTGCCTGAGGATATAGTGTCTGATCTGGGTCCCCAGTTCACGGATCTGGAAGGCGTTCATGGAACGTCAGCCTTACCTCGGGTTTTCACCCTGAGAGTAACGGGCAGGTGGAGAGAGTTAACCAGGATGTGGGCAGGTTTCTGAGGTCTTATTGCCAGGACCGGCCGGGGGAGTGGGCGGCCTGCCCACGGCCTGCCTGCGGCCTGCCCTCCGCCTGCCCTGCCGGAAGCTGAGTCCGTGGTTTGTGGGGCCGTTTAAAGTCCTGAGGAGAGTGAACGAGGTATGTTATAGGTTAAATCTTCCCCCCCATTACCGCATTAACCCCTAGTTCCATGTGTCTCTCCTCAGGCCGGTGGTGGCTGGCCTGCTCCAGGAGGCTGAGGTGCGGGAGGTTCCTCCGCCCCCTCTGAACATTGAGGGGGCCCCGGTGTACTCCGTTCGATCCATCCTGGATTCAAGACGTCGGGCGAGGGGCCTTCAGTACCTTGTGGACTGGGAGGGGTACGGTCCAGAGGAGAGATGCTGGGTTCCGGTGGAGGATGTGTTAGATCCTTCCCTGCTGCGAGAGTTCCATCGTCTCCATCCGGGTCGCGATGCGCCTCGTCCTCCGGGTCGTCCCCGAGGCCGGTGTCGAGCATCAGGGGGGGTACTGTCACGACTTCTGCCGAAGTCGATGCCCCTCCTTGTTTGGGTGGTGCTCGGCGGTCGACGTCGCCGGTCTTCTAGCCATCATTGATCAGCTTTTCATTTTCCGTTGGTTTTGTCTTGTCTTCATACACACGTGGTTCCAATTACATTCATTACATGTTGTGTATTTAACCCTCTGTTTTCCCCTCATGTCCTTGTCAGTGATTGTTTGTATGTTATGTAGTCGTGTATTTTGCATCGGTGAGCGATGGATTATTTTTACCCATGTTATTTTTGTACGTTGGTTTTGGAGTTTGTTTTTTTGTTAATAAAACTACTCCAGTTAAAACCTCTCTGGGAAATGTGGGACGCTAGCGTCCCACCCGCGGGACACACTATTCAACAGCCAGTGAAATAGCAGGGCGGCAAATTCAAAACAACAAAAATCTCATAATTCAAATTTCTCAAACATACAACTATTATATCCCATTTTACCGATACACTTCTCGTTAATCCAACCACATTGTTCGATTTCAAAAAGGCTTTACGGCGAAAGCATAACATTAGATTATGTTAGGACAGTGCCGAGACAAGAAAAACCACACAGCCATTTTCCAAGCAAGGAGAGGCATCACAAAAACCAGAAATACAGCTAAAATTAATCACTAACCTTTGATGATCTTCATCAGATGGTACTCATATGACTTCATGTTACACAATACATGTATGTTTTGCTCGATAAAGTTCATATTTCTATCCAAAAACCCCATTTTACATTGGCGTGTAATGTTCAGAAATGTTTTGCCTCCCAAAACTTCCTGTGAATGAGCACATCAATTTACTGAAATACTCATCATAAACGTTAATAAAATATTAAACTGTTATTCAAAGAATTATCGATACACTTCTCCTTAATGCAACCGCTGTGTCAGATTTCAAAAAAACTTCACAGCGAAAGCACACATTGCAATAATCTGAGTACAGCGCTCAGACAACAACAACAAGCAATACAGATACCCGCCATTTTGGAGTCAACTAAAATCAGAAATAGCATTATAAATATTCACTTACCTTTGATGATCTTCATCAGAATGCACTCCCAGGTATCCCAGTTCCACAATAAATGTTTGTTCTGTTCGATAAAGTCCATAGTTTATGTTCAAATACCTCCTTTTTGTTCACGCGTTTAGTCCACTACTCCAAATGTAGGAAGTGCGCACAAAATGTCACGACGAAAAGTAAAAAAAAAAGTTATATTTACCTTCATAGAAACATGTCAAACAATGTATAGCATCAATCTTTAGGATGTTTTTATCATAAATCTTCAACCGGACAATTCCAATGTCTTCAGAAATGAAAAGGAACACAGCTAACTCTCACGGGAGCGTGCGCCACTGAACTCATGTCCTTCTCTCAGTCATCTGACTCCAGGACTTCTTATTCTCTCCCCAGTCACAGTAGAAGCATGAAACAACATTCTAAAGACTGTTGACATCTAGTGGAAGCCTTAGTAAGTGCAAAATGACCCCACAGACACTGTATACTGGATAGGGAATCACTTGAAAAACTACACACCTCAGATTTCCACACTTCCTGGTTGGATTTTTCTCAGGTCTTTGCCTGCCATATGAGTTCTGTTATACTCACAGACATCATTCAAACAGTTTCAGGGTGTTTTCTATCCAAATCTACTAATAATATGCATTTCCTACCTTCTGGGCCTGAGTAGCAGGCAGTTTAATTTGGGCACGTTATTCATCTGAGTTTTCGAATACTGCCCCCTGTCACCAAAAAGTTAACCAAGTTGGTTTCTCCTGTGCCTGACTTCCCTGCCACCTACACACACAGCTATGACAACTTCTGACCCACTGGAACTGTGATACAGTGAATTATTAGTGAAATACTATGTCTGTTTGTTAACCAGAAATTTGTGGAGTGGTTGAAAAACTAGTTTTAATGACTCCAACCTTAGTGTGTGTAAACTTCCGACTTCAACTGTATGTGCCTGCGTATGTGTGTGTGTGTGTGTGTGTGTGTGCCTGTGTGTGTGTGTGTGTGTGTGTCTGTGTGTCTGTGTGTGTGTGTTTGTGTGTGTGTGTGTGTGTGTGTGTATTCATGCATGCGTGTGTGTGTGTGTGTGTATGTGCCTGTGTGTGCCTGTGTGTGTGTGTGTGTGTGTGTGTTTGTGTGTGTGTGTGTGTATTCATGCATGCGTGTGTGTGTGTGTGTGTGTGTATGTGCCTGTGTGTGTGTGTGTGTGTGTGTGTGTGTGTGTGTGTGTGTGTGTGTGTGTGTGTGTGTGTGTGTGTGTGTGTGTGTGTGTGTGTGTGTGTGTGTAGTCTGTCTCTTCTCTCTTTACATTGAGTCCACAGTAGCACAGCTTCGGGGTAGAGAGAAGCAGAGCAGATGAATATAGGTCAGTCCACTGAGTTGCTCTCCTCTGAGCTCTGAGACTGTGATTATCTATACCTGAACACTGGAGAGACCTTGGGGAGGCAGCAGGATACATACACTCTCTAGATCAGGGGTCTCTAAAAGGTTGGTCCCAAGCTACCGGTAGCTCCCAGCCCACATATGCGTAGCTCGCCAAACAGTTCCGAAGTAGCCTACATGTGTTCCATCTAAAACTGTCATAAACAAATCTCACAAGTAACTGACATAACAAGCTCCCTGCTACTATCTAATCAGTACAACATTGACCTAATCCCACAGCTGGTTAGCTGCTATTGGCTTAAAAAGCTCAACCTAAACACAATATCTGCCAATTAATTTCCAGCAATATTGCTCCTGTCTGTCTGTGTGGTGCGCTCATTCCGTGGGAAGTCAGTTCTGTGAAGAACATGTAAAATGTCAAATTTTCATTGAGTACACACTGTGCACCCCCCTACACGTTTATATTACATATGTGGTGTTCTGGTCCACTGGACCCAAGGGTAATAAAAGTGTAGAGAAGTGTGTGTGTAGGTGAAAACAAGTGAAAATGAAACAAAAAGTTTGCTGTGTGCCTTCATTCTGTCTTCTTCCTCCCTGGGCCTGCTGTTTCAACATAGCACCAAGAAAATTGTCTGTCTGCCTGCCTGTTTTATTGAAATATTTTTTTATTTAACCTTTATTTAACTGTCTGTCTGCCTGTCTCCCGCTTTTCTCACTCTTTACCTTATGTAGTGTGTGAAACTACACATTGTCCTGCAGAAACCTGCACAATGTTATTACAATACATTATCTTGATACATTGTAAAAAATTCTGTATTTTCCCACACCCCAGCCAGGTGCAAATTGGGGGAGGGACACAACAAATAAATAGCTTTGCATGTGTGGCTCCTTTCCACAATCAATCAGTATGGCAAAAATGATCTCTGCTCAGAAAGCTAGTGTGGAAGAGGCGTCTTCCACTTTGATGAAGAATTTTCTGAATATGAGGATCATGTCTCTGTCAATTTGGAGTCTGACAGTGAGTTGGAAAAAGAGGATGAGATTGACCCTCAGCCAGCCCCAGGACCAGCACATCAGCAGCCAGGACCAGCACATCAGCAGCCAGCCCCAGGACCAGCACATCAGCAGCCAGGACCAGCACATCAGCAGCCAGCCCCAGGACCAGCACATCAGCAGCCAGGACCAGCACATCAGCAGCCAGCCCCAGGACCAGCACATCAGCAGCCAGCCCCAGGACCAGCACATCAGCAACCAGCCCCAGGACCAGCACATCAGCAGCCAGGACCAGCACATCAGCAGCCAGCCCCAGGACCAGCACATCAGCAGCCAGCCCCAGGACCAGCACATCAGCAGCCAGCCCCAGGACCAGCACATCAGCAGCCAGCCCCAGGACCAGCACATCAGCAGCCAGGACCAGCACATCAGCAGCCAGCCCCAGGACCAGCACATCAGCAGCCAGCCCCAGGACCAGCCCATCAGCAACCAGCTCATCAGCAGCCTGAAGGAGGAGAAATATGGAAGTCAAAAAATTGTGAAATTGAATGGTCTTCTTGCCCAAGGAATGAGTCACCCCGCATGGCTGCCAATGTGATAAGGATGCAACCAGGACCGACGCAGATGGTGGTTACTCATGTGCAGGACATAGTCTTCTTTTGAACTGTTCATCCCAGACACTGTCCAGAAAATCATTTTGGACTGCACTAATTTGGAGGGAAGGTGTGTTTTTGGAGAGAGATGGAAGGAGATGGACCAAACTAATTGACTTGAATACTTTGGGGTTCTTATCCTTGCTGGTGTTTTCAGATCCAATGGGGAATCCACAGAATCCCTGCGGGATGCAGAAACTGGCAGAGAACTTTTCCGTGCAACAAAATCTCTGGAAAACTTCCATATTGTTTCCAGGATTATCCGCTTCAATAACCAAGACAACAGACCAGCTCGGTGGCAGAGAGACAAGCTAGCTGCAATCAGGTCACTGTGGGACAAGTGGGTGGACCGCCTTCCCCTGTTTTACAATCCTGGGCCCAACGTTACAGTTGATGAGCAGCTTATGCCATTTACAGGCCGCTTCCCCTTCAGGCAGTACATACCATCTAAACCCAAAAAATATGGAATCAATAACTGGGCGGCCTGTGATGTTGCTTCATCATATGCGTGGAACTTGCAAGTGTATACGGGGAAGCCTGATGGAGGAGCCCCTGAGAAGAACCAAGGGATGCGGGTTGTCCTGGACGTGACACAGGGACTCCGTGGCCTCAACATCAACAGCGATAACTATTTTACTTTGCACACACTGAGACAGGAGCTCCTCAAGAGGAAGCTGACGGTGATAGTATCACATTTCAGGTAAGACTCAGATGCAGACAACGTTGAAGTAACAACAGTTTATTAATCCAACAGGGGCAGGCAAAAGACAGGTCAAGGGCAGACAGGGGTCAGTAATCCAGATAGGTGGGGCAAAGGTACAGGACGGCAGGCAGGCTCAGGGTCAGGGTAGGCAGAGGTCAGTAATCCAGATAGGTGGGGCAAAGGTACAGGACAGCCGGCAGGCTCAGGGTCAGGGCAGGCAGAAAAGGTCAAACTGGGAAAACTAGAGAACAGGAACAATCGAGAGACAGGAGCAGAGGGAAAAACGCTGGTAGGCTTGACAAAACAAAACAAACTGACAACAGACAAACAGAGAACACAGGTATAAATATACAGGGGATAATGGGGAAGATGGGCGACACCTGGAAACAGGAGACAAAGGGCTGCGAGACATGGGTTTAACCCTCCTGTTGTGTTCATTTCATGTTAATTAATTCTGTGTTCCCGATCCAAAATGAGTGCCCGATTATAGCTGATTATAAATCCATAATAATACATCTATTATCACCAAATGTTGTGTTAGATCTTTTTATCAACTTAAGTTCTTGTGAACAAGTTTTGTACTTCTATTTGCTATTCATGCCCTGTAGGCCTCACTTACCTAAGCTCACAACTCGTTTTTGAGTAAAAAAATAAGCATAATGTGTGGATTATTTTGACTATAACAAATACTCAGATTAAACATATTGTGCTATTTATCACAGACTACTTCGTGTCAAAGTTTAACAAGGACATTTGTTTTAAAACCATTTGAAATCTGAACACATTAAAGAACAACAGTAACAATAACAGTATTACTAACAGTAACAAAAACATTCAAATGTTCACAATCTTTCAATCAATGGTGGTTACATTTTGTATGTTCTCATGCACATGTTGGACAATACATGGTGGTTGTTGCATGTGCCTTGCAAATATATGCACTGCATTCATGGCACATAATGCTCATTTTGACATCTCTTGGTGCACACAGATTGCACCTCTTCTTTTTCTCTCTTCTGTCTCTGGCGGCCGTAGAGCTTGCTTCTGGCCCTTGTATATCTCTGACTAATCCAGCAGAGGATGGTGTTCGAGGAAGGTGTTGGCGCCTTTGAATGAGGGGTGCCACCATGGCTTTCCTCAACTCTTCTAGGAATAGTCTCCTCTTGAAGAATTCCCCCTGCTTCCAGCCTGGATTCACCTCCATCCACACCACAAACACCTTGTAGGCTGACACATCTAGGATGTTGAAGAACACCACCATGGGCCAACGTGCCATCATCCTCTTACAAGACTATGTGCCAGTAACCTGCAAAAGTGCAACAATCAGTAAATAAAATAATGAGTACGTACAAGTGATACTTCATGTCTTGCATAGTAACTTGAAAATAGTAACATCAAATGAATAGAATTGACTCCATATTGTTCACAAATTCAATGAGCATTTCAACTAACAACAACATGGCTTATTTTTATGGTGTAGATAAAACAATCTGGTAATAGAAAAAAAGTACATGAGACTTGAAAGATAAAAAGTAACATACCTTATCAAGGTTGTCAACTCCCCCTTTGTTCCTGTTGTAATCAAAGACAGCATTGGGTACTCACAGCGGCATCCCTGTGCAGAGTTGTCATCAGGAGCACATTCTTATTTTTCTTCAGGCAGTAGGACACAATAGTGTGTGTATCGGTGAAGACAAATTTAGAGGAAAAACGATCCCTGTCCTTGGTAGTGAGTAGGGCAGGAGCTAACTCAGGCTTGTTCCTTCTGACCGTCCCCACCCCGGTCATTTTTTTTAGCAGCTCCTGACCAAGACCATATGAGGTGAATAAATTGTCACATGTTATGTTGTGTCTCTGGAGACCTGCAGTCATTTCCAGGACCACCCACTTCCCCTGGTTCCTTTCAGGAACACTGTCAGCAGGTTTCCCGGTGTAAATCTACATGTTCCAGGCATAACTTGTCCTGGCGTCACATGCTGCCCATATCTTTATTACATGTTTAGACGGGTTGTTTGGCATGTACTGTTTGAATGGGCAGTGTCCCCTAAAAGCGACCAGACGCTTATCCGCTGTGATGTCTGGATTTGGGTCATAGATGAGTGGCAGGTGCACCACCCACTTGTGCCAAACCTCTCTGATCACTGCCAGCTTGTCTTGTTGACGGCGGCCTGGTCTTGTATCACGGTTGTCAAAGTGAATCACCCGTGACAGCACGTGAAATGTCTGGAGTGACATAGTGGCAGGAAAAATTGCCCGACCAGACTCTGCATCCCATAACCTGGTGGTAGATTTGTTTCTGGATCTGTTCACACCAGCCAAAATCAAGAGACCCACGTATGCTTGGACGTCTGTCCAGTCCACCTCCTTCCAGTTGTCTTTGTAAATGTGTCTCCCCTCCAAGTTGGTCATGTTTATCACTATAGTTTCGATTGACTCTGTCAGGAACAGTTTGAAGCAGGATTTTATGTCATCAATCCGGGATATGGCGTATCTCAGTGGCCCTGGGGTCATCCTGATAACATTTTCAGCCGACAGCCGACCTCTCCTCTCAGGTGGGGATGAAGACCAGGACAAATTCCCATTCCTTGACTGGAATGTAACAACAACAACCTCAGCAGGGCCCTCTTCCTCATCACTGCATTATTACACATCGGTTGTCTCTTGGTCTGGATCATATTCTGTGTTGTCTTCAACTTCTGACACGTCTTCCTCTTACGCATCTTCACTGTCAGTTTCTTGGCCTCTCTCCTCCTCACCAGAGTCTCACATACAGTATATCGTTTGGTCATTATGCTGCCACAGAATTAATTGTGAGCAAGGCCCCAAAAAAGCTTTATATACCAGAGCTGTGAGAAAAATTCTATATATTATTGAAACAATGTTGAGATTGTTTGTGAGAATGCCAACAGGTGTGGTTCCCGTGGGGGAAAATTCTATTGGGGAAAGGTTCCCGTGGGGGTTGCCATGGAAGCCAAGAAGGGGAGTGAGGTGTGTGCGTGTGTGTGTGCTCAAACACACATGCATGTGGGTGTCTGGGAGAGGAAGTGTGTCCATCTGATGAATGGGCATGTGCCTGAACTCAATTTTATACACAAATTTTAGTCTCACCCATTCATTTCTAATGACCGGTAATTTTGGACCGGGAACACCACAGGTGTACAAAAATTAAATAAAACACCCAAAATGTAATGAAAATCAACAAAATGTATTTTGAATGTTCAGATGCCCTGTGTGGACAAAGTCATGGAACTTTATGACAATCAGATTAAATGAACCATATTTCAGAGAGAAAACATGTAAATCGGTCCAATTCGACCGGAACACAACAGGAGGGTTAACTCTGGACACATGAAATGTAGGATGTATATGAAGGGTCCGGGCAACAGAAGATGAATAGCAGAGGCTAATGATTTTGGAGATGGTGTCACGTTTGTGTGTAGAGAAGGACCAAGGCGCAGCAAGAGTATATCGTTCCATATCTTTATTAATATGTGAAACTTAGCCAAAACACAAAAACAATAAAGAATAAACAAAAGGTGACTAAAGAGGTGCTACATGCACTAACTCAAAATAATATCCCACAAACACTGGTGGGAAAAACAACTACTTAAATATGATCCCCAATTAGAGACAACGATGACCAGCTGCCTCTAATTGGGAATCATACAAAAACCCCAACATCGAAAAAAGAAACTAGAACCCAACATATAAATAAATAAACTAGATAAACCCCCCCAGTCACACCATGACCTACTCTACCATAGAAAATAAGAGCTCTCTATGGTCAGGACGTGACAGTACCCCCCCCAAATGTGCGGCCACCGGCCGCAAAACCTGAAACCAAAAGGGAGGGTTGAGGGGGTGTCTAGTGTTGGTGGCGGCTCTGGTGCAGGATGAAGAACCTTCTCATCCCGCGGATCCTCCAGCATCGGAGGCGGCTCTGGTGCGGGACGAAGAACCCGCTCATCCCGTAGATCCGCCAGCATCGGGGGCGGCTCTCGTGCGGGATGAAGAACCTGCTCATCCCCCGGATCCAGCCATGGACCCAGACTGAATGCTGTGCCTGGACTGGGCACCAACGCAGAAGAAGACTCTGGCCTTTGAGCTGGACTGGACGCCGTGCTCAGACTGGGCATCGGCGCAGTGGAAGGCTCCGGCCATAGAGCTGAAGGTTCTGGACCGTTGACCCTCTCAGGAGGTTCCGGAACGTGGAGCGTCTCAAGAGGTTCCGGACCGTAGATCTTCGCCGGGGACTCCGGACCGTAGATCGCCGCAGAAGGTTCCGGATTGGGAACCCCCGCTGGAGGCTCTGGACCGCCAACCGTCGCTGGAGGCTCTGGACCGCCGACCGTCACTGCAGGCTCTGGGCCATGGATCGTCACTGCAGGCTCCGGGCCCTGGATGATCACTGGAGGCTTCGTGCCATGGATCATCACTGGAGGCTTTGGGCCGTGGATCATCACTGGAGGTTCCGGACTGTGGACCGTCTCAAGAGGTTCCGGACTGTAAGCCGTCTCAGGAGGTTCCGGACTGTAAGCCGTCTCAGGAGTTTCCAGACTGTAGGCCATCTCAGGAGGTTCCGGACTGTGAAACGTCGCCGGAAGCTCTAGACTGGGAACTGTCGCCGGAAGCTCTGGACTGGGAACTGTCACCGGAAGCTCTGGACTGGGAACTGTCGCCGGAAGCTCTGGACTGGGAAGGCGCACTGGAGGCCTGGTGAGTGGAGCTGGAACAGGTAGCACCAGACTGGTGACATGCACTTCAGGGCGAGTGCAAGGAGCAGGCACAGGGCGTACCTGACTGGGCAGGCGCACTTCACGGAGAGTGCGAGGAGCAGGCACAGGACGTACCTGACTGGGCAGGCGCACTGGAGGACTAGTGCATGGAACTGGCACAATCCGTCCTGGCTGGATGCTCACTTTAGCCCGGCAAGTGCGGGGCACTGGCACAGGACGCACTGGGCTGTGAATGCGCACTGGAGACACCATGCATATCACTGCAAAACATGGTGCCTGACCGGTCACACACTCCCCACGGTGAGTACGTAGAGTTGGCACAGGACGTTCTGGGCTGTGAAGGCGCACTGGAGACCTGGTGCGTATAGCCGGCCTCATTTGTACCAGAACTTTAACACACTTCTCGGGATGAGTTCGGGGAGCTGACTCAGGTGTCATCTGATGGCTAACACGCTTCTCAGGGAAAATGCCATACATTCTACACCAAACGAACAGCTCTCTCTCATCACCCCCCTCAACTATCTCACAGTACTCCCCGCTCTGTCTCTCCCAATATTCCTCTTCGCTCTCAGACTCACCCATCGGCTTCGCCGACCGACCCGTGTGCCCCCCCCCCCCCCCAAAAAAATGTGGGCTGTCTGTCAGGCTGTCTTCGTGGTCGCGAACCCCGGCGTCACAGATTCTCCTCCCTCGTTGCTTCCGCCTGCTTCCATGGCATGCTTTTGTCTCCTGCCATTATTTCATTCCAAGTCCAGGATGTCCTCCACTCCTGGCTTTCCTCCCATGCCCAGGATCCCTGCTCCTCCTGGGCACGCTGCTTGGTCCGTGGGTGGTGGGATATTCTGTCACGTTTGTGTGTAGAGAAGGACCAAGGCGCAGCGTGAGTATCGTTCCACATCTTTATTAATATGTGAAACTTAGCCAAAATACAAAAACATTCAAGAATAAACAAAAGGTGACTAAAGAGGTGCTACATGCACTAACTCAAAATAATATCCCACAAACACTGGTGGGAAAAACAACTACTTAAATATGATCCCCAATTAGAGACAATGATGACCAGCTGCCTCTAATTGGGAATCATACAAAAACCCCAACATAGAAAAAAGAAACTAGAACCCAACATAGAAATAAATAAACTAGATAAACCCCCCCAGTCATGCCCCGACCTACTCTACCTACTCTAAAATAAGAGCTCTCTATGGTCAGGACGTGACAGATGGGAAACGGGCCATTAAACCAGGGGGAGAGTTTGCGGGATTCGACCCGGAGGGGCAGATCCCAGGTGGACAGCCATACCTTCTACCCGAGATGATACTGGGGACCAGGGTCCGGTGGCGATCTGCTTGTCGTCGATACCTGGAGGTGGTCTTCCTGCTCAGAGAGGAGCGGGGGCCAATAGCAGAGCAGGGAAGGGTGTTGTGGGTGTATTCGACCCACACCAGCTGCTGGCAGGTGGTGGGGTTGGCAGAGACCAGGTAGCGCAGAGTAGTTTCTAGGTCCTGGTTGGCTGGCTTCGACTGGCCGTTGGACTGGGGGTGGAACCCAGAGGACAGGCTGGCCGACGACCCTATGAGGGTGCAGAACGCTTTCCAGAACCGGGACGAGAACTGAGGGTCCGGTCAGAGACCTTGTCAACTGGTAGTCCATGGATCCGGAAGATGTGCTGCATCCTGAGCTGGGCCATCTCTTTAGCAGTGGGTAGTTTGGGCAGAGGAATGAAGTGGGCGGCTTTAGAAAACCGATCCACCACCGTCAAGGTGGCGGTGTTGCCATCAGATGGGGGAAGATCCGTGACATGTTGAAGGCGGTCTTCCACTCAACCCCCCCCCCCCCCCCACTTATCCACACCAGGTAGTAGGCGTTCCGTAGATCCAGCTTGGAAATTCACAGTGGCCCCCTGGAGCGGCTCGAAGGCTGAGGAGATGAGTGGTAGAGGGTAGTGGTTCTTCACCATTATGTCATCGAGTCTCCGGTAGTCGATGCACGGGTGCAAGATCTTGTCTTTCTTTCCACAAAGAAGAACCCTGCTCCGGCAGGAGAGGACGGAGGACAGATAAATCCTGCAGCTAGGGAGTCCCCAATGTAGGTCTCCATAGCCTTGGTCTCCGGTCCTGACAGTGAGTACAGTCGTCCCTGGGGCGGAGTGGTGCTAGAGAGAAGGTCAATCCCGCAGTCATATCGTCAGTGTGGCGGAAGCAAAGTGACCCTGGCCTGGTACACCGTGGGAATGGCGGAGAGGTCCTGGGCACCTTCCAAGCCCCCTGGAAGACGTCCCGGGGCAGGTTGCGCTGACTTCAGACAATGGGCGCGGCAGAAGGACTCCAACCCATGATGGCACCAGTAGAGCAGTTGATGAGGAGATTGTGTCGCTGGAGCCAGGAGAATCCCAAAACCATGGGAATCTGAGGAGACTTGATGAGCAGAAATTGAGGTGTCTTGCTGTGATTCCCTGACATCCGTAGGTTGGGAGTGGTATTATGAGTGACCCGACCTATAGAGAGCCCATCCAGCGCTCCTACATCCATGGGAATGGAGAGGGGCTGAGTGGGGATGTTCAGCTCGGAAGCCAGGGTAGCGTCCAAAAAGTTATCATCGGCCCCAGAGTCAATGAGGACCCAGAGAGATTTAGACTGGTTTCCCCACAGCAGAATGGCATGAAAAGGCGTGCCAGCAGGGGAAGCAGAAAAGTTCTCCATATGGCCCACCAGAGTACTCGCTCCTACCGGTGGGTCTGGTCTTTTAAAGGACAAGAGGACACAAAATGACCAAGAGTCCCGCAATAGAGACAACTCTTTGTGTTGGTCCTGTATTGCCGTTCCGCTGGCGACAGCCCAGCTCTGCCTAGTTGAGCCACACTGCGGGAGTCCTGCCGAAGTTGGATTAGCTTCCGGGCAGCTTCTCTCCCAGAGAACGGGGCATCAAAAACCTTCTTCACCACTCCCACAAACCCTTCCAGGCTAACGCATATGGCCGGCTGTTGTTCCCATACAGCAGTAGCCCAGGTAAAAGCCCTCCCAGACATCAGTCCGCTGAGGTAGGCTATCTTGGAGTGATCCGAGGGGAAGGAGGAAGGCTGAAGCTCGAAGATGAGGGCACACTGAGCTAGAAACGCCCGACAGGTGCTCGGCTCTCCATTGAAGCGTTCCGGGGGAGGTAAGTGGGGCTCCCGAGAAGGTGGAATGACCGATGAGATGACGCTGCTAACAGCTGAGTTACTGAGGGGCTGTAAGGTTACCACCGTGGCAGGCTGCCTCCCAGACAATCTGCAGAATTGCTCCAGAAAAATGTCCAATGACCAGACATGGCGTTCAGCAAACGATTGGACGTTGAAGTAACAACAGTATATTAATCCAACAGGGACAGGCAAAAGACAGGTAAAGGGCAGGCAGGGGTCAGTAATCCAGATAGGTGGGGCAAAGGTACAGGACGGCCGGCAAGCTCAGGGTCAGGGCAGGCAGAATAGTAAGCACCGGGAAAACAAGAAAACAGGAACAATTGAGAGACAGGAGCAGAGGGAAAAACGTTGGTAGGCTTGATGAAATAAAACGAACTGGCAACAGACAAACAGAAAACACAGGTATAAATACACAGGGAATAATGGGGAAGATGGGCGACACCTGGAGGGGTGTGATGGACAATCACAAAGACAGGTGAGACAGATCAGGGTGTGACAGGTAGGAACAGTATGAAAAAACAATCCAGAGCTCCCACTTCAGCTGTTGAATACAGGGAACAGCCCTATCAATTCCTCTAAGTTTGTGTTTACAACCGACACGTCCCTAGTGTCCTACGTGCCAAAGAAAGGCAAAAATGTGGTACTCATGAGTACGCTGCATAGTGATGCAAGAATCTGTGTCCAGGAACATCAAAAACCAGAAATAATAATGCATTATAATGCCACAAAAGGAGGAATGGACAATTTAGACAAGCTGGTGACTGACTACAGCTGCAAAAGAAGACCAATACTCTGGCCACTTGTGATGTTTGTAACGGTTGTCGTCGGATAAAGTGGACCAAAACGCAGCAGGAATATGTGCACTCATCTTCTTTTATTTGGTGAAGAAGGAAAAAACAAAATAAACACGTACACCAAAAGAAACACAACAACGAATAAACAGTCCTGTAAGGCCATAAGCTATACATGGAACAATCTCCCACAAACTACAAAACAAAACACATACCTATATATAGGACTCTCAATCAGAGGCAACTAAAAACACGTGCCTCCAATTGAGAGTCCAACACCCAAACCTAGACATAGAAATACAAAGCACTAGAAAGAACATAGAAATACAAACATAGAACATAACCCAAACCCTCCCGGAATACATAAATCAAATACCCTACTAAACAAACCACCACCCCGAACCATACAAAACAAATACCCTTCTGCCACGTCCTGACCAAATACTAATACAATTACTCCCTCTGCTGGTCAGGACGTGACAATGTTCTTCAACATCTTGGACATCTTGGCGTACAACGCATTTGTAATCTGGATGGCGTTGAACCCAGATTGGAACAGAAGAAAGCTCTTTCTCGAGGAACTGGGCAAGGCATTGGTAAGACCTCAAATCCAGAGGAGGCAACATATCCCAAGGACCCCAGCTTCTGCAACCATCGTGAGGAGGATACAGGAGGAGAATGCTGGTGCCCCATCCACCCAACAACTACTATACCGGAAGTAAGTGTGAGTGATGTTGTTGCATGTGTGTTTGTCTGACTCTCCTACCTTGGCCTGCTGTAACTATATATGTTTTTATTTCGCCTTTATTTAACCAGGTAAGCTAGTTGAGAACAAGTTCTCATTTACAACTGCAACCTGGCCAAGATAAAGAAAAGCAGTGTGACACAAACAGAGTTACACATGGAATAAACAAGCGTACAGTCAATAGCACAATAGAAAAAAATAAAGTCTATATACAGTGTGTGCAAATGGCGTGAGGAGGTAAGGCAATAAATAGGCCATAGTAGCGAAGTAATTACAGTTTAGCAAATTAACACTGGTGTGATAGATGAGCAGATGATGATGTGCAAGTGGAAATACTGGTGTGCAAAAGAGCAGAAAAGTAAATAAAAACAATATGGGGATGAGGTAGGTAGATTGGGTGGGCTATTTACAGATGGGCTTTGTACAGCTGCAGCAATCGGTTAGCTGCTCAGATAGCTGATGTTTAAAGTTAGTGAGGGAGATATAAGTCTCCAACTTCAGCGATTTTTGCAATTTGTTCCAGTCATTGGCAGCAGAGAACTGGAAGGAAAGGTGGCCAAAGGAGGTGCTGGCTTTGGGGATGACCAGTGAGATATACCTGCTGGAACGTGTGCTACGGGTGGGTGTTGTTATCGTGACCATTGAGCTGAGATAAGGTGGAGCTTTACCTAGCATAGATTTATAGATGACCTGGAGCCAGTGGGTCTGGCGACGAATATGTAGCGAGGGCCAGCCGACGATAGCATACAGGTCGCAGTGGTGGGTGGTATAAGGGGCTTTGGTGACAAAACGGATGGCACTGTGATAGACTGCATCCAGTTTGCTGAGTAGAGTGTTGGAGGCTATTTTGTAAATGACATCGCCAAAGTCGAGGATCGGTAGGATAGTCAGTTTACAAGGGTATGTTTGGCAGCGTGAGTGAAGGAGGCTTTGTTGCGAAATAGGAAGCCAATTCTAGATTTAATTTTGGATTGGAGATGTTTAATATGAGTCTGGAAGGAAAGTTTACAGTCTAGCCAGACACCTAGGAATTTATAGTTGTCCACATGTTCTAAGTCAGATCCGTCCAGAGTAGTGATGCTAGTCGGGCGGGCAGGTGCGGGCAGCAAACGGTTGAAAAGCATGCATTTGGATTTACTTGCTTTTAAGAGCAGTTGGAGGCCACGGAAGGGGTGTTGTATGGCATTGAAGCTAGTTTGGAGGTTAGTTAACACAGTGTCCAAAGAAGGGCCAGATGTATACAGAATGGTGAGTGAGTGATTAGCACATTTCCTGAACTAAGTCTTTTCATCATTCTAGATTGCAGCCTGTAGCAACAAGAAGAAGCGGTGCTATGTGTGTGGACCCTAGAAGGACAGGAAGACACAGTACACATGCATCAAGTGAAAGAAATACATTCACAACACACACAGTAAAACTCTGTCTCTCACGTGGTGTGTAGACCGGCCTTAATTTGTGTTCAATGGGGCTCATTTATCATTTCCATAAAATACTGTATGTAAAATGTATCCTTCCAATGTGTTCATTTCAAAGCAATAAACATCAACAGTGATAAAACCTTGTTTCATTTATATTTGTTCAAGATTAACACCCATGTATTGATTGTAATAGATTTTTGTTCACATTTTTTTTCCAAAAACGAATAGTGCTTTAATTGATAAATGTAATCTAGCAGAGGTAAATGGCAAATATTAACCATGTATGCTGTCTATATTGCTAGTAATTATCAACATCTAAGTATTAGGTATGAAGTATTTTTACGTAAATTATTCTGGCTGTATTGTTTTAAAAACCCAATAATGTTGTGGGTCCATTAGACCAAACATTGGGAGAATAACAAAAACAACACCACACCAGGGTTAAACATTAAATTAACATCCAATTTTGTTGTTTTTATATGAACAGTTGTAATTTTGAGAGTGAAACATTTAAAAAAATCGGAAACCAGGAAAAATAAAACTGAGAAAATATAATTTGGGAAAATATATAACAGAATTTAGGAAAAAGTCACAGATTTTATAGGGCCCTCTTAGAGTTATTTATTAACCATTATTTAGCAGGTATATTGATAGAAAACGTAGTGCATTACTTTCTCTTGTACACTAAAGACCCGGGGAAGATGGGAGAGGTCTAGACGCTTCCACTGTAGTGCAGCAACCATTCAGCGATCTTGGGTCTTTATCTACGAACCACAATAGATGCGTTAAAGAGGTCAATGGAACGCAGGTGGATAGAAGAATGACGCCGGATTGGCACACATTCAACGAATCCGATCTAACAAAGTGGATATTTGTCTGATTGATGTATTGTTGATGTAAAAGGCCCACAATGTGGTTGCTAAAGTCCGATTTATATAAATGTGGCAGTTTTCTCTGCATAACATTTAGAAGTTGTCCCTTTTCAGGTTTAGAAGTGACTGCTAAATGCTAATTCCTGTTCGTATAAGCTGGTAGCATAGCTAGCATACAGAAATAGGTGGTGGTAGTCAAAGTCGTTCTTTAACTGCAATGCAGTTGTTTGTTGACAATGACATGAATATGTATTGGGCTTGACATGCAGACAAGCATTATACTCCTCAACATAGTCCCCTCTACAACAACAAAATACTTAAATACATATAATTTTGTCCTCCAAACATTTAATTGAAATACTGTAGAATTTCATTAATTCCTATGGAGGACTACTCCAACTGGGGAGTGTCAATATGGCCGACCGGTGGCTCCAAAGCCTCTCACTGGCCAATACAATACAGTGCCATCAAAAAGTATTCATACCACTTGACTTATTCCACATTTTGTTGTGTTACAGCCTGAATTAAAATTTGATTAAATAAATTTAAAAATCTCTCTCACCCATCTACACAAAGTGAAAACATGATTACATTTTTTGTAGCAAATTTACTGAAAATGAAATACGGAAATATCTAATTTACATGAGCATTCACAACTCTGAGTGAATGCATGTTAGAATCACCTTTGGCAGTGATTACAGCTGTGAGTCTTTCTGGGTAAGTCTCTAAGAGCTTTGCACACCTGGGTTGTAAAATATTTGCACATTATTTTTTTAATTCCTCAAGTTCTGTCAAGTTGGTTGTTGATCATTGCTAGACATCCATCTGGTTGCATCACTGCCTGGAACGGCAACTGCTCAGCCTCCGACCGCAAGGCACTACAGAGGGTAGTGCGAACGGCCCAGTACATTACTGGGGCCAAGCTTCCTGCCATCCAGGACCTCTATACCAGACGGTGTCAGAGGAAAGCCGTAAAAATTGTCAAAGACTCCAACCACCCTAGTCATAGACCGTTCTCTCTGCTTCCGCATGGCAAGCGGTACCAGAGCGCCAAGTCTAGGTCCAAGAGGCTTCTAAACAGCTTCTACCCGCAAGCCATGAGACTCCTGAACATCTAATCAAATGGCTACCCAGACTATTTGCATTGCCCCCCCTCCCCCTCTTTTACACCACTGCCACTCTCTGTTGTCATCTATGCATAGTCACTTTAATAACTCTACCTACATGTGCATATTACCTCAACTAACCAGTGCCCCTGCACATTGACTCTGTACCGGTACCCCCTGTATATAGCCTCGCTATTGTTATTTTACTGCTGCTCTTTAATTACTTGTTACTTTTATTTCTTATTCTTATCCGTATGTTTTTAAACTGCATTGTTGGTTAGGGGCTTGTAAGTAAGCATTTCATTGTAAGGTCTACACCTGTGGTATTCAGCGCATGTGACTAATACAATTTGATTAGATTTTTTAAAGTCTTGCCATAGATTTTTGAAGCCGATTTAAGTCAAAACTGTAACTAGGCCACTCAGGAACATTCAATATCATCTTGGTAAGCAACTCCAGTGTATATGGGGCCTTGTGTTTTAGGTTATCGTCTTGCTGAAAGGTACATTCATCTCCCAGTGTCTGGTGGATTTTGTCTGCGCTTAGCTACATTCTGTTTCTCTTCTATCCTGAACCCCCCCCCCCCCCCCCCCCCCCGGTCCTTAACGATTACAAGCATACCCGTAACATGATGCAGCCACCACCATGCTTGAAAATGGTAGTGGTAGTGATGTGGTAGTGATGTGTTGGATTTGCCCCAAACATAACACGTCTTAATCAGCACATAAAGTGTATTTCTTTGCCACATTTTTGGCAGTTTTACTTTAGTGCCTTATTGCAAACAGGATGCATGTTTGGGAATATTTGTATTCTGTACAGGCTTCCTTCTTTTCACTCTGTCAGTTAGGTTACTATTGTGGAGTAACTACAATGTTGTTGATCCTTCCTCAGTTTTCTCTTATCACAACCATTAAACTCTGTAATTGTTTTAAAGTCACCATTGGACTCATGGTGAAATCCCTGAGAAATGTCCTTCCTCTCTGAGTTAAGAAGGATGCCTGTATCTTTGTAGTGACTTGGTGTATTGATACAGCATCCAAAGTGTAATTAATAACTTCACCATGCTCAAAGGGATATTTAATGTCTGCTTTTTTATTTTTACCCGTCTACCAATATCTGCCCTTCTTTGCGAGGCATTGGAAAAACCTCCTTGGTCTTTGTGGTTGAATCTGTGTTTGAAATTCACTGCTCAACTGAGGGACCTTACAGATATTTGAAAGTGTGGAGTACAGAGATGAGGTAGTATTAAAACAAACATCATTTCACTTTGACATTATGGGGTATTGTGTGTAGGCCAGTAACACAAAATATTTTTTTATTCAGGTTGTAATACAACAAAAGGTGGAAAAAGTCAAGGGGTGTGAATACTTTCTGAAGGCAAAGTTGCCCATATACTCATTGATATCAATGTGTGTGTCACGTCCTGACCAGTAAAAGGGGTTATTTGTTATTGTAGTTTGGTCAGGGCGTGGCAGGGGGTGTTTGTTTTGTGTGTTTCGGGGTTTTTGATTTATGTTCTATATTTTCTATTTCTATG
Organism: Salmo trutta; assembly: GCF_901001165.1. NCBI lineage: Eukaryota > Metazoa > Chordata > Actinopteri > Salmoniformes > Salmonidae > Salmo > Salmo trutta. The sequence goes on from NC_042977.1 coordinate 38,698,117, forward strand.
TTAATTCTAGTTTTCTATTTCTATGTAGTGTTTTTCAATGACCTCCAATTAGAGGCAGCTGGTTGTCATTGTCTCTAATTGGAGGCCATATTTAAGTGTGTTCATTTTTCACTTGTGTTTGTGGGTGGTTGTTTCCGGTATAGTCTGTGCACCTTACTGGACTGTTTTCGTCGTTTGTTTTGTTTAAAGTGTCTTCTCGTTAATAAAGTAAAGAAGATGATCAATATACCCGCTGCATTTTGGTCCACTCCTTATGACGCCCGTGACAGTGTGGAACAGGCGGATGGTTGCACCTCAATTGAGGAGGATGGCTCATAGTAATGGCTGGAACGGAATAAATGCAATGGTGTCAAACACATGTTTGATAACATTCTATTTGCTCCATTCCAGCCATTACTATGAGCCGTCCACCTGTCAGCAGACACGTGTGATGTGTTGGTTTACTGTGTCACACATTAACATTGTTCTGTGTTCTATAGCCTACCCTATTCCTGAGTTTCTGGGCACTCAGTGATTGTTTGAATGTGGGTGAGCGTGTGTCTGTGTGTGTGTGTGTGTGTGTGTGTGTGTGTGTGTGTGTATGTGGGTGAGCGTGTGTGTGTGTGTGTGTGTGTGTGTGTGTGTGTGTGTGTGTGTGTGTGTGTGTGTGAGAAAGCACAAAGCCACACACCATGTACTTTCGTATCCTCTATCTCTCCCCTCAGACTGGACATTCATATGAACAGATATATTCCTAACCCTGCACCTTTCTAATCTCATTTAAAGGGAGTGTGTACACCCGTGTGGAGCCTTTGAGCTAAGGCAGGCTTAATTTTGAGATGTTGTTGGGAGGTAAATCACCTCCATCCATCCACCATGCATATGATATATGGTGAGATGAGATGTGTATCTGCATTGAGTATAGTTGTACTTGATTCATTCGCTGGGGGTGGTTACGAAACATTAGAGGTATGTAAAGTGCTACAATGCATTAAAATATGAGTACACCAGATGGAAGGGGTAGAGGAAATTCCACAGGATTTGTATCGGTACCACACAGGCCATAGATGGTTGTTTTCCATGGTCTAAGATGGTTGTTTTCCATGGTCTTAGATGGTTGTTTTCCATGGTCTTAGATGGTTGTTTTCCATGGTCTAAGATGGTTGTTTTCCATGGTCTTAGATGGTTGTTTTCCATGGTCTTAGATGGTTGTTTTCCATGGTATTAGATGTTTGTTTTCCATGGTCTTAGATGGTTGTTTTGCATGGTCTTAGATGGTTGTTTTCCATGGTCTTAGATGGTTGTTTTCCATGGTCTTAGATGGTTGTTTTCCATGGTCTTAAATGGTTGTTTTCCATGGTCTTAGATGGTTGTTTTCCATGGTCTTAGATGGTTGTTTTCCATGGTCTTAGATGGTTGTTTTCCATGGTCTTAGATGGTTGTTTTCCATGGTCTTAGATGGTTGTTTTCCATGGTCTTAGATGGTTGTTTTCCATGGTCTTAAATGGTTGTGTACATATATTTTCAGATCATTCAGAGAACTACTTATAAAAGTGATTCGACCATTATCATAGCCAATACACCTGTTTTGCATGTGCAACTTGTCCTCCACCAATGCAAAGTGACTTTGAACTTGTTTCTTAACTTTCTAACTTATTTTACTCCAGAAGTTCAACAGTTCTGATAATACCTGGCAGCAGCAGACAGACTGCTGTGGTTCCACACCGTCAGAGAGATGGAGGGCATGTCACAGTTGACTTGGACTGGTGTAAGGCGGAATCAGATGCAGGAGACAGGTGCTGGAGTTGAGTGTCCTTTTAATAATTTGACACACAAAAAACAAAACCCCGAGGCACAGGGCGCTACAGACAGACTGCCTGGGAAAAACACATTCCCGATATTGCGAACTATATATATTAGCGGCACAAAAAAGGCACGGGGCGCAACCCGGTAAATCCTCTCTTCCTTAAGCTGTCAGAAAACAAACCCGTAATAAAACACGGACCACCGTCCTGAGTGGACAATCAACAATCCCGCACAAAATCCCAACTGAAAACACACCTTAAATAAATCCCCACTAATGACAACACAAAACAGGTGCGGAACAGACAGACAAAACTAAACGACAGAAACAACGATCGGTGGCAGCTAATAGGCCGGCGACGACGACCGCCGAGCGCCGCCCGACCGAGGAGGGGCGCCACTTTTGTTAGATCCTGTGACAGTACCCCTCCCCTGGCGCACCGACGCCGGCCTCGGGGACGGCCCGGAGGGCGAGGCGCCGGCCGATCCGGTCGGCGATGGTGGAAGTCCAGCAGCATAGAGGGGTCCAGAACGTCCGCCGCCGGAACCCAGCACCTCTCATCCGGACCGTACCCCTCCCAGTCCACGAGGTACTGCAGGCCCCCTACCCGACGTCGGGAGTCCAGGATGGCTCGGACTGTGTACGCCGGGCTCCCCCCGATGTCCAGGGGGGGCGGGGGGGCCTCCAGCACCTCACTGTCCTGCAGCAGACCAGCTACCACCGGTCTGAGGAGAGACACATGAAACGAGGGGTTAATACGGTAATACGAAGGAAGTTGTAACCTGTAACACACCTCGTTTATCCTCCTCAGGACTTTAAACGGCACCACAAACCGCGGACCCAGCTTCCGGCAGGGCAGGCGGAGAGGCAGGTTCCGGGTCGAGAGCCAGATTCTATCCCCCGGGTTAAACACGGGGGCGTCACTGCGGTGGCGGTCAGCGCTCTCCTTGTGCCGTTCGCTCGCCCTCCTTAAACATTCCTGGACCGCGTTCCAGGTCTCCTGAGAGCGCTTGACCCATGCCTCCACCGCAGGAGCCTCCGTCTGGCTCTGTTGCCATGGCACCAGGACCGGCTGATACCCCAGCACCACCTGGAAGGGTGACAGATTAGTGGAGGAGTGGCGCTGAGAGTTCTGGGCCATCTCGGCCCATGGCACGAACTGCGCCCACTCCCCTGGCCGGTCCTGGAAATACGACCGCAGGAACCTGCCCACATCCTGGTTAATGCGCTCTACCTGCCCATTACTCTCGGGGTGGAACCCCGAGGTCAGGCTGATCGAGACCCCCAGCCTCTCCATAAACGATTTCCACACCCTGGACGTAAACTGGGGACCCCGATCAGATACGATGTCCTCGGGCACCACATAGTGCCGGAAGACGTGAGTGAACAGGGCCTCCGCGGCCTGCAGGGCCGTAGGAAGACCGGGCAAAGGGAGCAGACGGCAGGACTTAGAGAACCTGTCCACAACGACCAGGATCGCCGTGTTCCCATGAGACGGCGGGAGATCCGTAAGGAAATCCACCGAGAGGTGAGTCCAGGGCCGCTGTGGAACAGGGAGGGGCTGTAATTTCCCTCGAGGTAGGTGCCTAGGAGCCTTACACTGAGCGCATACTGAACAGGATGAGACATAACGCCGGACATTCTCAGCCAAGGTGGGCCACCAGTACCTCCCCTTCAGGCCCCGCACTGTCCGTTCCACCCCAGGATGACCCGAGGAGGGTAGAGTATGGGACCATCGGATCAGGCGATCGCGAACATCAAGCGGAACGTATTTCAGGCCCACGGGACACTGCGGCGGAGTAGGTTCTGACCGACCTGCCCGCTCGATGTCCGCATCCACCTCCCATACCACCGGTGCCACCAGACAGGAGGCGGGAAGTATGGGAGTAGGATCGATGGTCCGCTCCTCGGTGTCGTAGAGACGCGACAGTGCGTCAGCCTTCTGGTTCCGGGAACCTGGAATGTACGAGAGAGTGAAGTTAAACCTCGTAAAAAACATGGCCCACCTCGCCTGACGGGGATTAAGCCTCCTCGCTGCCCGAATATACTCCAGGTTACGGTGGTCGGTCCAGATGAGAAAAGGGTGACGTGCCCCCTCAAGCCAATGTCTCCACACCGTCAAAGCCCTGACCACGGCTAACAGCTCCCGGTCCCCCACATCATAATTGCGCTCCGCCGGGCTCAGCTTCTTAGAAAAGAACGCGCATGGGCGGAGCTTCGGAGGAACGCCCGAGCGCTGCGATAGCACAGCTCCTACCCCAGCCTCGGACGCGTCCACCTCCACTATGAATGGCAAAGAGGGGTCCGGATGCGCCAGGACAGGTGCATTGGTAAACAGAACCTTCAGACGATGGAAGGCTCTGTCCGCCTCTGCTGACCATCGTAGCCGCACCGGCCCCCCCTTCATCAGTGAGGTAATGGGAGCTGCCACCTGGCCAAAACCCCGGATAAACCTCCGATAATAATTAGCGAACCCCAAGAACCGCTGCACCTCCTTCACAGTGGCTGGGGTTGGCCAATTACGCACAGCCGTCACGCGGTCACACTCCACCTCCACCCCCGAGGTGGAAATGCGATATCCTAGAAATGAGACGGCTCTTTTGAAGAACTCACATTTCTCAGCCTTGACGTATAGGTTATGCTCCAGCAGCCGCCCAAGCACTTTACGCACCAGGGACACATGCTCGGCGCGTGTGGCGGAGCAGATCAGGATGTCATCCATGTACACCACCACACCCTGCCCGAGCATGTCCCTAAGGACCTCGTCCACAAAGGATTGGAAGACGGCGGGAGCATTCTTTAACCCATACGGCATGACGAGGTACTCATAATGGCCAGATGTGGTACTAAATGCGGTTTTCCACTCGTCTCCATCTCGGATACGCACCAAGTTATACGCACTCCTGAGATCCAATTTCGTGAAGAAGCGCGCCCCGTGAAATGACTCCACTGCCGTAGCAATGAGAGGTAGCGGGTAACTGAAACCCACTGTGATAGCATTTAGACCTCTATAGTCAATACACGGGCGCAGACCTCCCTCCTTCTTCTTCACGAAAAAGAAGCTCGAGGAGACGGGGGATTTAGAGGGCCGAATGTATCCCTGTCTCAAGGACTCAGTGACGTATGTATCCATAGCCACTGTCTCCTCCTGACACAGAGGATACACGTGACTCCTAGGAAGAACCGCGTCAGCCTGGAGGTTTATCGCACAATCCCCTCGTCGATGGGGTGGTAATAGAGTCGCCTTCGTCTTACTGAAAGCGATAGCCAAATCGGCATACTCTGAGGGAATGTGCACGGTGGAGACTTGGTCTGGACTCTCCACCGTAGTCGCACCGATGGAAACTCCTATGCACCTACCTGAGCACTCCCCCGACCACCCCGTTAGAGCCCTCTGCCCCCACGAAATCTGGGGGTTGTGTGTGGCTAGCCAGGGGATTCCCAGTACCACTGGGAACGCTGGGGAGTCAATGATGAACAGGCTGATACGCTCCACATGACCCCCCCACGTCTGCATAACCAGTGGCACTGTGATCTCCCCTACTTGGCCTGACCCTAGCAGTCGACTATCTAGGGCGTGCACGGGGAAGGGGTGGTCCAGCTGAACCAGGGGAATCCCTAACCTCTTCGCTAACCCATGGTCCATAAAACTCCCAGCTGCACCTGAATCGACTAGCGCCTTATACTGGAAGTGAGGGGAAAAATTAGGAAAACAAACGGAGGTGTACAAGTGGTCGACAGGGGGCTCTGGGTGTGGCTGGTGCGGACTCACCTGGGGGGCCGAAGCAGTGCTCTGCCTGCCCTCCGAACTCCCGGAGGGACCTCTCCAGCACCGGTCCACAGTGTGTCCTCTGTGTCCACATCGGGTGCAGGAGAGACCCCTCCCTCCGGTCCTCCTCGGTGCAGCCCCCCCTATCTCCATGGGCTGTGGAGCGGGAGGACTGGTAGGCGGAACGAACAGGCCCCCGACTGGAACGTCCCCGGGCAGCCAGCAGGTTGTCCAATCTAATGGACAAATCCACCAGTTGGTCCAGAGTGGAGGTGTTGTCCCTACATGCCAGCTCCCGGCGGACGTCCTCGCGAAGGCTGCACCTATAGTGGTCTATCAGGGCCCGCTCGTTCCACCCCGATCCAGCGGCGAGAGTCCGGAATTCCAATGCGAAATCCTGAGCGGTCCTCGTCTCCTGTCTCAAATGGAATAGTAGCTCACCCGCCGCCCTGCCCTCCGGGGGATGATCGAAAACCGCCCGGAAGCGGCGGGTGAACTCCGGGTAGTCACCCCGGGCCGAGTCTGGACCATCCCAGACCGCATTGGCCCATTCCAGGGCTCGACCCGTGAGACACGAGACGAGGACGCTCACCCTCTCTTCGTCGGAGGGAGGGGGCGGACGGTCGCCAGGTACAGTTCCAGTTGGAGCAAGAACCCCTTGCACCCAGCGGCCGTCCCATCGAACTCTCTGGGCGGTGAAATCCGGATCCCGCCGGTACCCGCTTCACTGGGTGTGGGTAGGGGCGCAGGGTGAGGGACCGGAGCTGGTCTGGCTGGGGAGGCACCTCTCTCCCAGCTCTCCAACCGGGCCAACACCTGATCCATGGCCGAGCCTAGGCGGTGGAGGAGGCCGGCATGTTGGGAGACCTGCTCAGCCATGGATGGCGCTTCTGCTCCTGCTGACTCCATAGGTTGACGGTGCGGGATTCTGTCACAGTTGACTTGGACTGGTGTAAGGCGGAATCAGATGCAGGAGACAGGTGCTGGAGTTGAGTGTCCTTTTAATAATTTGACACACAAAAAACAAAACCCCGAGGCACAGGGCGCTACAGACAGACTGCCTGGGAAAAACACATTCCCGATATTGCGAACTATATATATTAGCGGCACAAAAAAGGCACGGGGCGCAACCCGATAAATCCTCTCTTCCTTAAACTGTCAGAAAACAAACCCGTAATAAAACACGGACCACCGTCCTGAGTGGACAATCAACAATCCCGCACAAAATCCCAACTGAAAACACACCTTAAATAAATCCCCACTAATGACAACACAAAACAGGTGCGGAACAGACAGACAAAACTAAACGACAGAAACAACGATCGGTGGCAGCTAATAGGCCGGCGACGACGACCGCCGAGCGCCGCCCGACCGAGGAGGGGCGCCACTTTCGTTGGATCCTGTGACAGGGCAAGGTGTTTACTGCTACACCACAGCCCTTAGATAGCAACCAGCCTCCGGCCACAACACAAACACACAGACACACACACACACACAAACACACGCACGCACCCATACATGCAAGCGCACACACACATACACACACAGCATCCCCATCTCTCTTTGATGTGTTCCCCACACTCCAAACACATTCCAAACACATTTGAACCCAGGAGACATTTATGGGGATGTTCAGGATGGTATTTGCAGTGAGAATGAAGTTTGTTGCTTATAACACATCTACGCAAGCACTGCAAGCAACTGAAACTTCAGATGTTTTCTGCTACTTTTCATAATGATTTTAAGATGTTGTGCTTGATCTTCCTTAGCAGAGAAATTGACGCACTAGTTCTGAATTAGCACAAACTATTCCTTAATTAATCAGTACCTGAGTATCTATGTCATACATGATAGTGCCTAACTGCCTTACCTACCTGTACTGAACGCATGCATTAGCCCACTGAACTGAAGCCTAGGCATTTGCTCAGACAGATCTCAGGGGAGAATCTCAACTGCGTATCCTTGATTCCTCTCTTGATTCCCATTGGATAAGAGGGGAGGGACCTCTGACCTCATCCAATGGATTTTGAGGAGGCGAGGAGAGAGGAAGCAAGGAATCAAGAAAATGCAATTGAGGTTCTGATAAGATTACTCATCACACTAGTTTTTCCAGTAGTTTTTCCCGAAGGTTTTCCAGTATTTTTCCAGACTTAATATCACATCCAGATGCTGTAGGAGACATGAGAGAGATGAGAGATTCATGGAGGTTAGGCCCTTTGAAGCTCTTTTCTTCTGCTCCTGTTTGGTTCCCTCTCTCCTCCAGGGTAATCAGTTTCTCCCAGGCCTCTGGACCAGGGACTACTCTCCCTGGCCTCAGCACTGATACCAGATGGCCCTAAGCCTGGTGTGGAGATGAAAACACACACATACACTCGCACGCACACTTGAACACATGCACACACACAGAAGCGTATATACACACCCACACACATGAATAAAAGGAGATTGGGGAGAGAGTGGGAGTCGACAGTGTTTGTGTGTGTGTGAAGGGGGAGGCTTTGTAGGGCAATGGAAGGGGGATGAATATGAGGAATGGAGGGCTAGAAAGTGGAAGATCTCACTTGAATTGTGCTTTTGGGGGGAGTCAGCAGGAGAGGGGTGGGTAAAGTGTGTGTGTGTGTGTGTGTGTGTGGGGGGGGGGGGGGGGGGGGGGTGTGTGTGTGTGTGTGTGTGTGTCAATGTGGTGATAGAAGGAGGGGTGAGTGGATGATCTGACTTGAATTGTACGTATGAATCTTTCATCCTGTTCTCTACACTCGTCTGATGCTCTCTGAGCTCTGGTGGGGGAGAGGAGCATCTCACAGTCTGTTTTTAGTTTCTAGGACAGAGCAGGCGAGAACATACACAAACACACAAAAAGATACACACACACTTACGTACACACACATACACAAACACACCGCCCGGACCCCCAAGGGCCTGGATTTACTGTAAAGCATTTAATAAATGAATTGATGAGAAGCAGCTAATGATTGCAGTGGTGTGATGAGGGGCATATTATCCTGTTTACTGCATACAGTATGTTTATCATCGAGTATCCTGTTTACTGCATACAGTATGTTTATCATAGAGTATCCTGTTTACTGCATACAGTATGTTTATCATAGAGTATTCTGTTTACTGCATAAAGTATGTTTATCATAGAGTATTCTGTTTACTGCATACAGTATGTTTATCATAGAGTATCCTGTTTACTGCATACAGTATGTTTATCATAGAGTATCCTGTTTACTGCATACAGTATGTTTATCGTAGAGTATCCTGTTTACTGCATACAGTATGTTTATCATAGAGTATCCTGTTTACTGCATACAGTATGTTTATCATAGAGTGTCCTGTTTACTGCACACAGTATGTTTATCATAGAGTATCCTGTTTACTGCATACAGTATGTTTATCATAGAGTATCCTGTTTACTGCATACAGTATGTTTATCATAGAGTATCCTGTTTACTGCATACAGTATGTTTATCATAGAGTGTCCTGTTTACTGCACACAGTATGTTTATCATAGAGAGAGAAAGGGATGCAGTGAAAGAGAGAAAATCAGGGACAGAACAATATTACTACTCATAACAATAGAGACAGATGGAGAAAGAGACAGACAGAGAGAGAGAAAGAGAGGGAGACAGAGAGAGAAGGAGAAAGAAGGAGAGAGAGGGAGGGAGCGAGCGAGAAAGGGAGGGAGAGAGAGAGAAAGAGACAGAGAGAGAGAGAAAGAGAAGGAGAGGGAGGCAGAGAGAGAGGGATAGAGAAAGAGACAAAGAGAGAAAGAGAGGGAGAGAGAGAGAAAGAGACAGAGAGAGAGAAAGAGAAGGAGAGGGAGGCAGAGAGAGAGGGATAGAGAAAGAGACAAAGAGAGAAAGAGAGGGAGAGAGAGAGAAAGAGACAGAGAGAGAGAAAGAGAAGGAGAGGGAGGCAGAGAGAGAGGGATAGAGAAAGAGACAAAGAGAGAAAGAGAGGGAGAAAGGGAGGGAGAGAGGGGGACAGAGAGAGAGAAAGAAAGAGAAGGAAAGGGAGATAGATGGAGAGAGAGGGAGGGAGAGAGAGAGAAAAAGACAGAGGGGGGATAGAGACTGAGTGAGGGAGAGAGAGAGAAAAAGAGAGAGGGGGGATAGAGACTGAGTGAGGGAGAGAGAGAGAAAAAGAGAGAGGGGGGGATAGAGAAAGAGAGAGAAAGAGGGGGAGAGATCGATGGAGAGAGAAAAAGAGAGAGAGAGGAGGATGGAGAGAGGGAGAGACAGAGGAGGTAGGGAGAGAGAGAAAAAGACAGAGAGAGAGAGGGAGGGAGAGAGAGAGAGAAAAAGACACATTTTATTTGTTCAACCTTTATTTAACTAGGCAAGTCAGTTAAGAACAAATTCGTATTTACAATGACGGCCTACACCGGCTAAACCTGGACGACGCTGGGTCAATTGTGCACCGCCGTATGGGACTCCCAATCACGGCCGGTTGTGATACCGCCTGGATTCAAACCAGAGGGTCTGTAGTGACGCCTCTAGCACGGACATGCAGTGCCTTAGACCGCTGCGCCACTCGGGAGCCCAAGTGAGAGACTTGCCTCCAGTAGCTCTCTACTCTGGTCTGATCACAAAGACCCTCAGTGTGATTTACATTACTGATGCAAAACACTACACTGGGTGTGTGTGTTAGCTTCACAGTTCACACTCCTGATGCAACACACTGCCACAACCAGTGTGTATGTCAATGCTTCTCTCTATAGAGTCTGGTTTATGAATTCAGTGAAATCAGCATGGGTGCTGATAGCAGCATAGGAGTGAGATGACGGAAGATGTCACACTAGTGTGTGTGTGTGTGTGTGTGTGTGTGTGTGTGTGTGTGTGTGTGTGTGTGTGTGTGTGTGTGTGTGTGTGTGTGTGTGTGTGTGTGCGTGCGTGTGTGTGTGTGCGTGTGAGCTTGTTCCCACTTCAAACTTTAATGTGCCAGCCCATCACTTTCTGTGGGTCTGATAACACGGATCCCTGAAGTCATCAGAAAAACACAAAGCACAGCGTCGCAGCATGCTTCCTCTTTCATGTCCCCCTATTCCAACCACCATCTCCTACCACGCACACACACACGGACGCACGCACCAACTCCCACCGCCCCCCTTCGCCAGAGACAAATACCCTTCGACCCCCAACACACCAAATATACACACATGTCTGCCACCCCCGCACATGACAAAGGCTATAAGCTGAAATGTTGGGTGTATCCACTGAATAAATATGAAAGTAAATGAATGTATGTGTGCCAAGTCCTCTGCATTGTCTGTGTGTGTGTGTGTGTGTGTGTGTGTGTGTGTGTGTGTGTGTGTGTGTGTGTGTGTGTGTGTGTGTGTGTGTGTGTGTGTGTGTGTGTGTGTGTGTGTATAGCAAGGCAGGCTGTGGTAGGCAGGCAGGCAGCCCTCTAGCCTATAACCCTGTGACAGTATAAAGCTTTACAGAGAGCAGTCTTGCACTATTGCTGCTGCGATAGTGCAAACAAATACACTGGGTCCCTGAACCCTTCAGTTTCCCATTCTCCCTTCCTTCCTCCCCTCTCTCCTTCTCTTCTTTCCCACTGCATGTCTCCTTTCCTTCCCTCCGCTCATTTAGTTTCTCTCCTCTCCTTCCTTCTCACATCTCCTTTCCTTCCCTCCGCCCACTTAGTTTCTCTCCTCTCCTAATTCTCCTAGTCTACTTTCCTTCCCTCCTCTCATCTAGATTCTCTCCTCTCCTTCCTTCTCCTAGTCTCCTTTCCTTCCCTCCTCTCAACTAGTTTCTCTCCTCTCCTTCTTCTCCTAATCTCCTTTCCTTCCCTATGCTCATCTAGTTTATTTTCTCTCCTTCCTTCTTCTAGTCTCCTTTCCTTCCCCCTCTCATCTAGTTTCTCACCTCTCCTTCCTTCTCCTAGTCTCCTTTCATTCTCTCCTTTTTTCCTGTCCTCTGCTTCTTATAATATACAGCACAGACTACAGTATGTATGGCTGGGACTCTAAACATACTGTCCTTCCTGTTGTCCCTCCAGAGGACAGGAAGCTGTTTGTGGGGATGCTGAATAAGCAGCAGACTGAGGAGGACGTGTATCGCCTCTTTGAGCCCTACGGTGCCATCGAGGAGTGCACCGTGCTAAGAGGTCCTGACGGAAACAGCAAAGGTATAGGAACCGTTCTTTCTTATACTCTTTCTATTATTTCATCAGTTGTAGTGGATACTGTAGTTTCCTTGGCATTAGCTAGGGTTGTTGGGTTGAATACTCTAGTTTCCATGGCATTAGCTAGGGTTGTTGGGTTGAATACTCTAGTTTCCTTGGCATTAGCTAGGGTTGTTGGGTTGAATACTCTAGTTTCCTTGGCATTAGCTAGGGTTGTTGGGTTGAATACTCTAGTTTCCTTGGCATTAGCTAGGGTTGTTGGGTTGAATACTCTAGTTTCCTTGGCATTAGCTAGGGTTGTTGGGTTGAATACTCTAGTTTCCTTGGCATTAGCTAGGGTTGTTGGGTTGAATACTCTAGTTTCCTTGGCATTAGCTAGGGTTGTTGGGTTGAATACTCTAGTTTTCTTGGCATTAGCTAGGGTTGTTGGGTTGAATACTCTAGTTTCCTTGGCATTAGCTAGGGTTGTTGGGTTGAATACTCTAGTTTCCTTGGCATTAGCTAGGGTTGTTGGGTTGAAAACTCTAGTTTCCATGGCATTAGCTAGGGTTGTTGGGTTGAATACTCTAGTTTCCTTGGCATTAGCTAGGGTTGTTGGCTTGAAAGCAATTGGATAAGCAAAAAATACTAAATGCTTTCTCTTCATCCAACTGGTCTCGTTCTAACAACATGTTGTAGTCAGTCTAACATTACTGACCCAATCTTATTGGTAGCTCAATCAACTCAACAGCCTTGGTTTCTCAAATGACTGCCTCGCCTGGTTCACCAACTACTTCTCAGACAGAGTTCATTGTGTCAAATCGGAGGGCCTGTTGTCCGGACCTCTGGCAGTCTCTATGGGGGTGCCACAGGGTTCAATTCTCTGGCCGACTCTTTTCTCTGTATATATCAACGATGTCGCTCTTGCTGAGAAACTAAATGAGTGGAGGGAAGGAAAGGAGACTAGGAGAAGGAGAAGAGAGAAACTAGATATAAAAAAATATAAAAAATCCCTAGAATCATCTTCTGTTGTGTTCCAGGACAGGTAAGTTTTACGTATTCAATTTTCTGTATTCTCATATCTATCGCTCTCATGTCACAATGACATTTTTCTTCCTACACACACACACACACACACACACACACACACACACACACACACACACACACACACACACACACACACTCACAAACATTTTCTCAGTGTCTCAAACTTGCATCTCCCATGTCAGAGCAATGTTACGCCTGTGTGATAGTTGACACATCGGCTTGACACTGCAGTACAGAACTCATTTCACACTGTACGGCAGTGAGGGAAGACAATAACTGACAGGCAACGCATGAGAGCACACACACACACATCCATAAACACACACATTGGTCACAATCTCAAAATAATCCTCTAGTCAGGTCTGTGTGGAGACACTTGCTCAAAGACGCAGAAAATGTGGTCAACTGAAAGTCAAAAGGTAAGTGTGTGAATACTACATTAGAGTTTGGAGAGGAAAGCGAGACAGATATACAGACTCCAATTCAATTCAATTCAAGGGGCTTTATTGGCATGGGAAACAAATGTTAACATTGCCGAAGCAAGTGAAGTAGATAATATACAAAGTGAAAGAAACAATAAAAATGAACAGTGAACATTACGATCACAGAAGTTCCAAAAGATTCAAGAGATTACGAATGTCATATTATGTATATATATACTGCTCAAAACAATAAAGGGAACACATCCTAGATCTGAATGAAAGAAATAATCTTATTAAATAGTTTTTTCTTTACATAGTTGAATGTGCTGACAACAAAATCACACAAAAATAATCAATGGAAATCCAATTTATCAACCCATGGAGGTCTGGATTTGGAGTCACACTCAAAATTAAAGTGGAAAACCACACTACAGGCTGAACCAACTTTGATGTAATGTCCTTAAAACAAGTCAAAATGAGGCTCAGTAGTGTGTGTGGCCTCCACCTGCCTGTATGACCTCCCTACAACGCCTGGGCATGCTCCTGATGAGGTGGAGGATGGTCTCCTGAGGGATCTCCTCCCAGACCTGGACCAAAGCATCCGCCAACTCCTGGACAATCTGTGGTGCAACGTGGCGTTGGTGGATGGAGCGAGACATGATGTCCCAGATGTGCTCAATTGGATTCAGGTCTGGGGAACGGGCGGGCCAGTCCATAGCATCAATGCCTTCCTCTTGCAGGAACTGCTGACACACTCCAGCCACATGAGGTCTAGCATTGTCTTGCATTAGGAGGATCCCAGGGCCAACCGCACCAGCATATGTTCTCACAAGGGGTCTGAGGATCTCATCTCGGTACCTAATGGCAGTCAGGCTACCTCTGGCGAGCACATGGAGGGCTGTGCGGCCCCCCAAAGAAATGCCACCCCACACCATGACTGACCTACCGCCAAACCGGTCATGCTGGAGGATGTTGCAGGCAGCAGAACGTTCTCCACAGCGTCTCCAGACTCTGTCACGTCTGTCACGTGCTCAGTGTGAACCTGCTTTCATCTGTGAAGAGCACAGGACGCCAGTGGCGAATTTGCCAATCTTGGTGTTCTCTGGCAAATGCCAAACGTCCTGCACGGTGTTGGGCTGTAAGCACAACCCCCACCTGTGGACGGCGGGCCCTCATACCACCCTCATGGAGTCTGTTTCTGACCGTTTGAGCAGACACATTCACATTTGTGGCCTGCTGGAGGTCATTTTGCAGGGCTCTGGCAGTGCTTCTCCTGCTCCTCTTTGCACAAAGGCGAAGGTAGCGGTCCTGCTGCTGGGTTGTTGCCCTCCTACGGCCTCCTCCACGTCTCCTGATGTACTGGTCTGTCTCCTGGTAGCGCCTCCATGCTCTGGACACTATGCTGACAGACACAGCAAACCTTCTTGCCACAGCTCGTATTGATGTGCCATCATGGATGAGCTGCACTACCTGAGCCACTTGTGTGGGTTGTAGACTCCGTCTCATGCTACCACTAGAGTGAAAGCACCGCCAGCATTCAAAAGTGACCAAAACATCAGCCAGGAAGCATAGGAACTGAGAGGTGGTTTGTGGTCCTCACCTGCAGAACCACTCCTTTATTGGGGGTGTCTTGCTAATTGCCTATAATTTCCACCTGTTGTCTATTCCATTTGCACAACAGCATGTGAAATGTATTGTCAATCAGTGTTGCTTCCTAAGTGGACAGTTTGATTTCACAGAAGTGTGATTGACTTGGAGTTACATTGTGTTGTTTAAGTGTTCCCTTTATTTTTTTGAGCAGTGTATATATACAGTGTTGTAATGATGTACAAATGCTTAAAGTACAAAAGGGATGGTTACAATGGTTTTTGTTCTTCACTGGTTGACCTTTTCTTGTGGCAACAGGTTACAAATCTCGATGCTGGGATGGCACACTGTGGTATTTCACCCAGTAGATATGGGAGTTTATCAAAATTGGGTTTGTTTTTGAATATCTTTGTGGATCTGTATAATCTGAGGGAAATATGTGTCTCTAATATGGTAATATATTGGGTAGGAGGTTAGGAAGTGCAGCTCAGTTTCCACCTCATTTTGTGGGCAGTGTGCACATAGCCTGTCTTCTCTTGAGAGCCAGGTCTGCCTACGGCGGTCTTTCTCAATAGCAAGTCTATGCTCACTGAGTCTGTACATAGTCAAAGCTTCCCTTAAGTTTGGGTCAGTCACAGTGGTCAGGTATTCTGCCACTGTCTACTCTCTGTTTAGGGCAAAATAGCATTCTAGTTTGCTCTGTTTTTTTGTTAATTCTTTCCAATGTGTCAAGTAATTATCTTTTAGTTTTCTCATGATTTGGTTGGGTCTAATTGTGTTGCTGTCCTGAAGCTCTGTGGGTTCTGTTTGTGTTTGTGAACAGAGCCCCAGGACCAGCTTGCTTAGGGGACTCTTGGTGAGCGAACCCCAGACCTCACAAACATATAGGCCAATGGGTTGTATAACTGATTCAAGTATTTTTAGACAGATCCTAATTGGTAAGTTGAATTTTATGTTCCTTTTGATGGCATGGAATGCCCTTCTTGCCTTGTCTCTCAGATCGTTCACAGCTTTGTGGAAGATACCTGTGGCGCTAATGTTTAGGCCTAAAGTGGGTATAGTTTTTTGTGTGGTCTAGGGCAACAGTGTCTAGACGGAATTTGTATTTGTGGTCCTGGTGACTGGACCTTTTTTGGAACACCATTTTTTTGGTCTTACTGAGATTTACTGTCAGGGCCCAGGTCTGGCAGAATCTGTGAAGAAGATCTAGGTGCTGCTGTAGGCCCTCCTTGGTTGGTGACAGAAACACCAGATCATCAACAAACAGTAGACATTTGACTTCAGATTCTAGTAGGGTGAGGCCGGGTGCTGCAGACTTTTCTAGTGCCCTCGCCAATTTGTTGATATATATGTTGAAGAGGGTGGGGCTTAAGCTGCATCCCTGTCTCACCCCACGGCCCTGTGGGAAGAAATGTGTGTGTTTTTCTTCCTATTATAACTGCACACTTGTTGTTTGTGTACATGTATTTTATGTACACAAACAATTTGTATAGCAGACCCTCATGCCAAATTGAGTCGAAGGCTTTTTTGAAATCAATGGTTTTTTTGTTTGTCAATTAGGGTGTGCAGGGTGAATACGTGGTCTGTTGTACGATAATTTGGTAAAAAGCCAATTTGACATTTGCTCAGTACATTGTTTTGACTGAGGAAATGTATGAGTCTGCTGTTAATGATAATGCAGAGGATTTTCCAAAGGTTGCTGTTGATGCATATCCCATGGTAGTTATTGGGGTCAATTTTGTCTCCACTTATGTGGATTGGGGTGATCCGTCCTTGGTTCCAAATATTGGGGAAGATGCCAGAGCTAAGGATGATGTTAACCTCTCTAGGGGGGCAACATCCAGTGAAATTGCAGAGTGCCAAATTCAAAAACAGAAATACTCATTATAAAATGAATGAAACAGCCAAGTGTTACACATCAGTTCAAAGATGAACTTCTTGTTAATCCAACCGCGGTGTCAGATTTCAAAAATACTTTATGGCAAAAGCAATCCATGCGATTATCTGAGAACAGCGCCCAGCAGACAAATCATTACAAACAGTAACCAGCCAAGTAGACGAGTAACAAAAGTCCGAAATAGCGATAAAATGAATCACTTACCTTTGATGATCTTCATATGGTTACACTCACAAAACTCCCAGTTACCCAATAAATGTTCGTTTTGTCGATCAAGTCCCTCTTTATATCCAAAAACCTCCATTTTGTTAGCGCGTTTTGTTCAGTAATCCATTGGAACAAAGCGCGGTCACAAAAGACAGACGAAAAATCTAAAAAGTACCATAAAGGTTCGTAGAAACATGTCAAATGATGTTTATAATCAATCCTCAAGTTGTTTTTGTCATAAATAATTGATCATATTTCAACCGGACAATCTCTTCGTCAATAGAAAAGGAGAAACAAGAAAGGTGTGCTCCCGGTCATGCGCTGGCTTCATGTCTGGAAATTTCCACTGTCCACTCATTGAAAGTACTGTTTCTCCCTCATTTTTCAGAGTAAAAGCCTGAAACAATGCCTAACGACTGGCCACATGTTGTGGAAGGCATAGAGATCGTGAACTGCGTCATGTTTTTGTATGGTGGATAGGCTTTCAATGGAAAAACAGGCATTTCAAAATAAAGGCACTTCTTGGATGGATTTTCCTCAGGTTTTCGCCTGCCATATCAGTTCTCTTATACTCACAGACATTATTTTAACAGTTTTTGAAACTTTAGAGTGTTTTCTATCCAAATCTACCAATTATATGCATATCCTAGCTTCTGGACCTGAGTAGCAGGCAGTTTACTTTGGGGCACGCTTTTCATCCAAAATTCCGAATGCTGCCTCCTACCCTAGTGAGGTTAAAGATTTTTATTATAGCCAATTGGAATTTGTCGTCTGTATATTTGATCATTTCATTGAGGATGCCATCAACACCACAGGCCTTTTTAGGTTGGAGGGTTTTAATTTTGTCCTGCAGTTCATTCAAGGTAATTTGAGAATCCAGTGGGTTCTGGTAGTCTTTAATAGTTGATTCTATTATTTGTATTTTGTTTTTACTGTTTGTTCTTTGTTAAAGAGCCAAGAAGATTGTAGAAGTGGTTAATCCATACATCTCTATTTTGGATAGATACTTTTTTTGTGTTGTTGTTTGTTTAGTTTTTTCCAATTTTCTGAGAAGTGGTTAGTCTATGGATTCTTCAATTACATTGAGCTGAATTCTGACGTGCATTTTCTTCTTTTTACTTAGTGTATTTCTGTATTGTTTTAGTGATTCACCATAGTGAAGGCGTAAACTCAGGTTTTCCGAGTCTCTATGTTTTTGTTTGGACAGGTTTCTCAATTTCTTTCTTAGATTTTTGCATTCTTCATCAAACCATTTGTCATTGATTGTTCATTGTCTTTGGTTTTCTATTTTAGATTTGATTGGGAAGCTGAGAGGTCAAATATACTGTTAAGATTTCTACTGCCAAGTTTACACCTTCACTATTACAGTGGAACGTTTTATCCAGGAAGTTGTCTAAAAGGGATTTATTTTGTTGTTGCCTAATTGTTTTTTGGTAGGTTTTCAAACTACATTTCTTCTATCTTTAGCATTTCTTAATATTACTGAGTTCCTTCGGCTTTGATGCCTCATGATTGAGTATTGCTCTGTTCAAGTAGTGTGATTTTGCTGTGATCTGATAGGGCTGTCAGTGGACTGACTGTGAACACTCTGAGAGACTCTGGGTTGAGGTCAGTGATAAAGTAATCTACAGTACTACTGCCAAGATATGAGCTATAAGTGTTTCAACCATAGTAGTCTCCTCGAAGCCTACCATTGACTATGTACATACCCAGCGTGCGACAGAGCTGCAGGAGTTGTGACCTATTTTTGTTGATTTTGTTGTCATAGTTGTGCCTAGGGGGGCATATGGGGGAGGGAATGCTGTCACCTCCAGGCAGGTGTTTGTCCCCTTGTGTGCTGAGGGTGTCAGGTTCTTGTCCGGTTCTGGCATTTAGGTCACCACAGACTATTACATGTCCCTGGGCCTGGAAATGATTGATTTCCCCCTCTAGGATGGAGAAGCTGTCTTCAATAAAGTATGGGGATTCCAGTGGGGGGATATAGGTCACACACAGGAGGACATTTTTCTCTGTTAAGGTCATTTCCTTTTGAATTTCTAGCTAAATGTAAAATGTTCCTGTTTTGATTATTTTAATGGAGTGAGTTAGGTCTGCTCTATACCAAATTAGCATACCCCCTGAGTCGCTTCCCTGTTTCACACCTGGTAGTTTAGTGGATGGGACTACCAGCTCTCTGTAACCTAGAGGGCAACCAGTGGGTCCGCCTCCTCTATACCAGGTTTCTTGTAGGATGACAATGTCTGCATTTCCGATTTCTTTGATGAAGTCCAGGTTCCTGCTCTTTAGGCCAAAGGCAGGCCTTGGATATTCCAGGATGAGATAGTGAAGGCTTTGTGTTCCATAAAGTGTCCAATGTTGTTGGTCGTGTGGTTTGGCCTCAGACTAGTAAGTGTGAGCAGAGCCTGCTGAGCATCTGGTACATGCCATTGGCTTGGGCTAGTGTAAGAGTGGGAGTTGGGCCTGTTTGCCTTCTCACGGCCTGGGCGTATGTATTACTTCCATGTTGAGGCCCTCTTTGCGGGGTTGGGGTGCATGGGGTGGGGAGAGGGGTCATAGGTCTGATCTGAGGGGGCCTAAATTGTGTGTGGACATGGTTGACTTTGGGGGGGTGTTGATTGTTTGGGGTGGGGGTGGGGGTGTGTATGTGGCCGGTGGTGTTATGGTCTGGATGTAGGTCCTCTCGGCGTGGGTCCTCTATGTGTAGGTCGGGAGGGGGGAGGGGGAGGGGGGGGGGTCCCGCAGGTCTGGGAGAGTGTCTCGCTGGTCTGGACGGGGTATCTATTGATCTGTTGCTCCTGTGTGAAGTGTTGGGGCTGCGTTTAAGAGCGATGTCATTTCGAGTCTGGGCGAAGGTGGGCACTGCTGCCTTGTATAGGTGGACCTAGTCATAGAGGCTGATTAAGTCCAGGGTGGAGTGGTGGGCCAGGAAAACAATTGGTTTTGAGGCACAGTCACAGGAAATACTTGCGTTTACCCGCTGTATGGTAGCAGGGTGTAAGTCTTTTCGTGGTAGCAGGGTGGAGATAACCACTTGTGCGTTGGGGAAAGTAGAAGAAGCTTTTTCAATCCCTCCCTTCAGTGCTGTGGCAACCCTTTCCTGCTGTGTTCTAAGGTCTTTTGTGCCTGTGTGTATTATTATGTGGCTGGGTGAACCTAGTTGGTCCTCAGATAGAAGGTCTAGGGCGCGCTGGGTGTTTTGGACACCAGAGTATAGACACACTGTGTGTGGGAAAATATTTTTCTTTCTTGTATATATTTCCCATTTGAGTCCATAAATAGTACAATCTGTGTCTTGTGTATGTCCTCAGTCGGCATGGGGGGGTTGTCAGGAGGGCTATTAGGGTGGCTGGCAAGGGGGGTGCTCAGAGGGGGTGAGATCCCCTGGGCTTGGGGTTCTTCATTTGTCTGTTCTGCTGTGATGTTAACACTATGGTCAGGGTCTGGGGTGGACTGTCCTGCTGTGATGTCGACGCTATGGTCAGGGTCTGGGGTGGACTGTCCTGCTGTGATGTTAACACTATGGTCAGGGTCTGGGGTGGACTGTTCTGCTGTGATGTTAACACTGTGGTCAGGGTCTGGGGTAGACTGTCCTGCTGTGATGTTAACACTATGGTCAGTGTCTGGGGTGGACTGTTCTGCTGTGATGTTAACACTATGGTCAGGGTCTGGGGTGGACTGTTCTGCTGTGATATTAACACAATGGTCAGGGTCTGGGATGGACTGTTCTGCTGTAGTGTCAAGACTTTTGTCTGGAGCTGAGGTGGGCTGTTCTGCTGGCATCTCTGCGGAGGTGACCACCTCTCTAGTGGGTTGGTCTCTATCACACGCCATCCCCCTCAACCTCTCCTCCAGCAGTCTGATCCTCTCCCTCTATCCCCCTCAACCTCTCCTCCAGCAGTCTGATCCTCTCCCTCCATCCCCCTCAACCTCTCCTCCAGCAGTCTGATCCTCTCCCTCCATCCCCCTCATCCTCTCCTCCAGCAGTCTGATCCTCTCCCTCCATCCCCCTCACCCTCTCCTCCAGCAGTCTGAGCCTCTCCCTCCATCCCCCTCATCCTCTCCTCCAGCAGTCTGATCCTCTCCCTCCATCCCCCTCACCCTCTCCTCCAGCAGTCTGAGCCTCTCCCTCTATCCCCCTCAACCTCTCCTCCAGCAGTCTGATCCTCTCCTCCATCCCCCTCATCATCTCCTCCAGCAGTCTGATCCTCTCCCTCCATCCCCCTCAACCTCTCCTCCAGCAGTCTGATCCTCTCCCTCCATTCCCCTCAACCTCTCCTCCAGCAGTCTGATCCTCTCCCTCCATCCCCCTCATCCTCTCCTCCAGCAGTCTGATCCTCTCCCTCCATCCCCCTCAACCTCTTCTCCAGCAGTCTGATCCTCTCCCTTCACCCCCCCCTCATCCTCTCCTCCAGCAGTCTGATCTTCTCCCTCCATCCCCCCAACCTCTCCTCCAGCAGTCTGAACCTCTCCCCCCATCCCCCTCAACCTCTCCTCCAGCAGTCTGATCCTCTCCCTTCATCCCCCTCATCCTCTCCTCCAGCAGTCTGATCCTCTCCCTCCATCCCCCTCACCTTTTCCTCCAGCAGTCTGATCCTCTCCCTCCATCCCCCTCATCCTCTCTTCCAGCAGTCTGATCCTCTCCCTCCATCCCCCTCACCTTTTCCTCCAGCAGTCTGATCCTCTCCCTCCATCCCCCTCATCCTCTCCTCCAGCAGTCTGATCCTCTCCCTCCATCCCCCTCATCCTCTCCTCCAGCAGTCTGATCCTCTCCCTCCATCCCCCTCATCCTCTCCTCCAGCAGTCTGATCCTCTCCCTCCATCCCCCTCATCCTCTCCTCCAGCAGTCTGATCCTCTCCCTCCATCCCCCTCACCCTCTCCTCCAGCAGTCTGATCCTCTCCCTCCATCCCCCTCAACCTCTCCTCCAGCAGTCTGATCCTCTCCCCCATCCCCCTCATCATCTCCTCCAGCAGTCTGATCCTCTCCCTCCATCCCCCTCAACCTCTCCTCCAGCAGTCTGATCCTCTCCCTCCATCCCCCTCATCCTCTCCTCCAGCAGTCTGATCCTCTCCCTCCATCCCCCTCATCCTCTCCTCCAGCAGTCTGATCCTCTCCCTCCATCCCCCTCATCCTCTCCTCCAGCAGTCTGATCCTCTCCTCTAGTGCTCTGTTCTTCTCCTGCTCCTGCTTTTTATATTGTTGAAGTTGTCTCACCACAGTCCTGAGTGCAGATATGTCTCTCTCCACCTCCAGCTCTCCGGGTCTGGTTAAGGGGGTGTTGTTGTGCTGGACTGTTGTCTGGGTCTGTGCTGACTGGAGTGTAATCACCTGCTGTGCCCGCTCCACCTGCCTTACCTCCAGCTGGGTAAATTTGTCCTTCATTTCAATGAGGGGGTAGTCCTCTGTGCTGGGAGGTTGACTTTCCGCTTGGGGGGTTATATATATAAGGTCTAGTCTGACCCGCTCGGGGTGGGGGTATCTTTCTCAAGGGAGAGCTTCTCCTGCTGGGCTAATTCTTTGATTAGGTGAAAGTCCAGCTGAAACTGTTTGGGGTTGCCCTGTACCATTACTGTTCCAGACTTATAGAGATTCATATTAGCTGACTCAGAGTCCTCATTGTCTAGTATCCTGAGTCTCTTAACAGAGAGGTAGTGCGCTAATATTGCACTGTGCCATGCCAGGGGATGGTCTGGTTAATATAGCACTGTGCCATGCCAGGGGATGGTTTGTGTGGAAGATGAGGTTGCTGATGTTCCCATTTTTATAATAGTCAGCAAAAAATGTCTCTTGATTTTCCATAAGAAGCTTAATTTTGTTATGTTTTCTTGTCTTATCATTCTTTACATACACAGGGTTCTGTATTTAATTACCTCTGAACAGCAGGAGGCAGCTTCTAAGGCCTCTCCATTTGGTTGGAGTAGACTGTTCCACTCTCCTGCCATTGTTGGGTTTAAGGGCTTTGACACCTTTATTTTGACACGTCAGTGCTAGTTAAAGTTGTATCAAGCTTAGCAGCCTTCATTTAGCATTCAGTCCTTATAAAGTAATGTCATGTATTTTTCTTCTTGGCATTTGGAAATAAAATATGGCTTCAGACTAAACATTACTCACTCAGTTCCAGGTTGGATGGTGTTTTCAGGTTTCTGTTGTTTTCCAGAGCATTTGCTGTATAGTGTTGGAATAATAATCTTTGGTAGTTGTAAGTGTCAAATGTCTAGGTGATGCAGGTAAGGCGGAGTCAGGCGCTGGACACAGAGATTAATAATAACCGTAACTTTACTCAAAAACAATATTCCACGAAGGAGACAAATAATCCAGTTCACATAAACGAGACAACTTGACATGAACAAACACGCACAAAACCAAGGGGGAAACCAGAGGGTTAAATAGGGAACAATAATTATGGAATGGAAACCAGGTGTGTACAATGAAGACAAAACAAATGGAAAATTAAACGTGGATCGGTGGCGACTAGAAAATCGATGACTTCGACCACCGAACGCCGCCCGAACAAGGAGAGGGACCAACTTCGGCAGAAGTCGTGACAGTAAGCCTTCCAGGTGATTCTGTAATTCCGTCCAAAATCAGGTTGTGGGTTTTGAGGTTTGATTTGGAGTGAAGGTTATGTTGTAGAGGGTAGCATCCTGTATACAGTTGAAGTCAGAAGTTTATATACACTTAGGTTGGAGTCATTACAACTTGTTTTTCAACCACTCCACAAATTACTTGCTAACAGACTATAGCATGACACAAGTAATTTTTCCAACAATTGTTTACAGACAGATTATTTCACTTAAAATTCACTGTATCACAATTCCAGTGGGTCAGAAGTTTACATACACTAAGTTGACTGTGCCTTTAAACAGCTTGGAAAATTCCAGAAAATGATGTCATGGCTTTAAAAGTTTCTGATGGGCTAATTGACATCATTTGAGTCAATTGGAGGTGTACCTGTAGATGTATTTCAAGGCCTACCTTCAAACTCAGTGTGTCTTTGCTTGACATCATGGGAAAATCAAAAGAAATCAGCCAAGACCTCAGAAAAAAAATTACAGACTTCCACAAGTCTGGTTCATCCTTGGGAGCAATTTCCAAACACCTGAAGGTACCACGTTCATCTGTACAATAGTACACAAGTATAAACACCATGGGACCACGCAGCCGTCATACCGCTCAGGAAGGAGACGCGTTCTGTCTCCTAGAGATGAACGTACTTTGGTGTGAAAAGTGCAAATCAATCCCAGAACAACAGCAAAGGACATTGTGAAGATGCTGGAGGAAACATGTACAAAAGTATCTATATCCACAGTCAAACGAGTCCTATATCGACATAACCTGAAAGGCCACTCAGCAAGGAAGAAGCCACTGTTTCAAAACCACAATTGAAAAGCCAGACTACGGTTTGCAACTACACATGGGGACAAAGATCATACTTTTTGAAGAAATGTCCTCTGGACTGATGAAACAAAAATAGAACTGTTACCATCCCAACCGTGAAGCACAGGGGTGGCAGCATAATGTTGTGGGGGTGCTTTGCTGCAGGAGGGACTGGTGCACTTCACAAAATAGATGGCATCATAAGGGAGGAAAATTATGTGGATATATTGAAGCAACATCTCAAGACATCAGTCAGGAAGTTAAAGCTTGGTCGCAAATGGGTCTTCCAAATCAAATCAAATCAAATCAAATTTATTTATATAGCCCTTCGTACATCAGCTGAAATCTCAAAGTGCTGTACAGAAACCCAGCCTAAAACCCCAAACAGCAAGCAATGCATGTGAAAGAAGCACGGTGGCTGGGAAAAACTCCCTAGGAAAAACTCCTGAGAAAGGCCAAAAACCTAGGAAGAAACCTAGAGAGGAACCAGGCTATGAGGGGTGGCCAGTCCTCTTCTGGCTGTGCCGGGTGGATATTATAACAGAACATGGTCAAGATGTTAAAATGTTCGTAAATGACCAGCATGGTCAAATAATAATAATCATAGTAATTGTCGAGGGTGCAACAAGCACGTCCGGTGAACAGGTCAGGGTTCCGTAGCCGCAGGCAGAACAGTTGAAACTGGAGCAGCAGCATGGCCAGGTGGACTGGGGACAGCAAGGAGTCATCATGCCAGGTAGTCCTAGGGCTCAGGTCCTCCGAGAGAAAGAGAGAAAGAAAGAGAGAATTAGAGAGAGCATATTTACATTCACACAGGACACTGGATAAGACAAGAGAATACTCCAGATGTAACAGACTGACCCTAGCCCCCCGACACATAAACTACTGCAGCATAAATACTGGAGGCTGAGACAGGAGGGATCAGAAGACACTGTGGCCCCATCCGATGATACCCCCGGACAGGGCCAAACAGGCAGGATATAACCCCACCCACTTTGCCAAAGCACAGCCCCCACACCACTAGAGGGATATCTACAACCACCAACTTACCGTCCGAAGACAAGGCCGAGTATAGCCCACAAAGATGTCTGCCACGGCACAACCCAAGGGGGGGGCGCCAACCCAGACAGGAAGACCACGTCAGTGGCTCAACCTACTCAAGTGACGCACCCCTCCCATGGACGGCATGGAAGAACACCAGTAAGTCAGTGACTCAGCCCCTGTAAAAGGGTTAGAGGCAGAGAATCCCAGTGGGAAGAGGGGAACCGACAAGGCAGAGACAGCAAGGGCGGTTCGTTGCTCCAGCCTTTCCGTTCACCTTCACACTCCTGGGCCAGACTATACTTAATCATAGGACCTACTGAAGAGATAAGTCTTCAGTAAAGACTTAAAGGTTGAGACTGAGTCTGCGTCTCTCACATGGGTAGGCAGACCATTCCATAAAAATGGAGCTCTATAGGAGAAAGCCCTAACTCCAGCCGTTTGCTTAGAAATTCTAGGGACAATTAGGAGGCCTGCGTCTTGTGACCGTAGCGTACGTGTAGGTATGTACGGCAGGACCAAATCGGAAAGATAGGTAGGAGCAAGCCCATGTAATGCTTTGTAGGTTAGCAGTAAAACCTTGAAATCAGCCCTTGCCTTAACAGGAAGCCAGTGTAGGGAAGCTAGCACTGGAGTAATATGATCAAATTTTTTGGTTCTAGTCAGGATTCTAGCAGCCGTATTTAGCACTAACTGAAGTTTGTTTAGTGCTTTATCCGGGTAGCCGGAAAGTAGAGCATTGCAGTAGTCGAGCCTAGAAGTAACAAAAGCATGGATTAATTTTTCTGCGTCATTTTTGGACAGAAAGTTTCTGATTTTTGCAATGTTACGTAGATGGAAAAAAGCTGTCCTTGAAGCAGTCTTGATATGTTCTTCAAAAGAGAGATCAGGGTCCAGAGTAACGCCGAGGTCCTTCACAGTTTTATTTGAGACGACTGTACAACCATCCAGATTAATTGTCAGATTCAACAGAAGATCTCTTTGTTTCTTGGGACCTAGGACAAGCATCTCTGTTTTGTCCGAGTTTAAAAGTAGAAAATTTGCAGCCATCCACTTCCTTATGTCTGAAACACAGGCTTCTAGCGAGGGCAATTTTGGGGCTTCACCATGTTTCATTGAAATGTACAGCTGTGTGTCGTCCGCATAGCAGTGAAATTTAACATTATGTTTTCGAATGACATCCCCAAGAGGTACAATATATAGTGAAAACAATAGTGGTCCTAGAACGGAACCTTGAGGAACACCGAAATTTACAATTGATTTGTCAGAGGACGAACCATTCACAGAGACAAACTGATATCTTTCCGACAGATAAGATCTAAACCAGGCCAGAACTTGTCCATGTAGACCAATTTGGGTTTCCAATCTCTCCAAAAGAATGTGGTGATCGATGGTATCAAAAGCGGCACTAAGATCTAGGAGCACGAGGACAGATGCAGAGCCTCGGTCTGACGTCATTAAAAGGTCATTTACCACCTTCACAAGTGCAGTCTCAGTGCTATGATGGGGTCTAAAACCAGACTGAAGCGTTTCGTATACATTGTTTGTCTTCAGGAAGGCAGTGAGTTGCTGCGCAACAACTTTTTCTAAAATTTTTGAGAGGAATGGAAGATTCGATATAGGCCGATAGTTTTTTATAATTTCTGGGTCAAGATTCGGCTTTTTCAAGAGAGGCTTTATTACTGCCATTTTTAGTGAGCTTGGTACACATCCGGTGGATAGAGAGCCGTTTATTATGTTCAACATAGGAGGGCCAAGCACAGGAAGCAGCTCTTTCAGTAGTTTAGTTGGAATAGGGTCCAGTATGCAGCTTGAGGGTTTGGAGGCCATGATTATTTTCATCATTGTGTCAAGAGATATAGTACTAAAACACTTTAGTATCTCCCTTGAGCCAGGGTCCTGGCAGAGTTGTGCAGACTCTGGACAATGAAGCCCTGGAGGAATACCCAGATTTAAAGATGAGTCCGTAATTTGCTTTCTAATGATCATGATCTTTTCCTCAAAAAAGTTCATAAATTTATTACTGCTGAAGTGAAAGCCATCCTCCATTTGCGAATGCTGCTTTTTAGTTAGCTTTGCGACAGTGTCAAAAAGAAATTTCGGATTGTTCTTATTTTCCTCAATTAAGTTGGAAAAATAGGATGATCGTGCAGCAGTGAGGGCTCTTCGATACTGCACGGTACTGTCTTTCCAAGCTAGTCGGAAGACTTCCAGTTTAGTGTGGCGCCATTTCCGTTCCAATTTTCTGGAAGCTTGCTTCAGAGCTCGTGTATTTTCTGTATACCAGGGAGCTAGTTTCTTATGACAGATGTTTTTAATTTTTAGGGGTGCAACTGCATCTAGGGTATTGCGCAAGGTTGAATTGAGTTCCTCGGTTAGGTGGTTAACTGATTCTTGTCCTCTGACGTCCTTGGGTAGGCAGAGGGAGTCTGGAAGGGCATCAAGGAATCTTTGGGTTGTCTGAGAATTTATAGCACGACTTTTAATCTTCCTTGGTTGGGGTCTGAGCAGATTATTTGTTGCAATTGTAAACGCAATAAAATGGTGGTCCGATAATCCAGGATTATGAGGAAAAACATTAAGATCCACAACATTTATTCCATGGGACAAAACTAGGTCCAGAGTATGACTGTGGCAGTGAGTAGGTCCAGAGACATGTTGGACAAAACCCACTGAGTCGATGATGGCTCCGAAAGCCTTTTGGAGTGGGTCTGTGGACTTTTCCATGTGAATGTTAAAGTCACCAAAAATTAGAATATTATCTGCTATGACTACAAGATCCGATAGGAATTCAGGGAACTCAGTAAGGAACACTGCATATGGCCCAGGAGGCCTGTAAACAGTAGCTATAAAAAGTGATTGAGTAGGCTGCATAGATTTCATGAC